>NC_133622.1:185327330-185384830 GCF_048593235.1 Sminthopsis crassicaudata | reverse complement strand
GTTTAAGTGGAAGACCTATTCCATATAGAGCAGTATTTTGTTGGGGTTTTTTTTTTTTTTTTCATTTTTTGTGCCATAGTCTCTTGTGACAGCCAGGAAGAATCCCTTGTCAGGATATTTTTAAACATATCAAATATATAGTGTGACAAGATACACCAATTACATTAAAACTTAGTTGAAAATTTTTAATAAAATTAAGTTTACAGATCTCAGGATAAAATCTCCTGCTATAGAGAGTAAAGTCCTCAAAATGTTTTCTATTGCAGGTGAATATCAAGACCTTCTTCAATGAGATGACAGGATTTTGAATTGAGAAATGTCAGGGAACTGAGATCATCATTTTAGCAGTGAAAAGAAGCCCAAAACTAAGGTAGGGGAAGTCATTTACCAAAGATCACCTAGCTAGTAATAGATGATTATAAATCTAACATTTTTTTCACAATGGAGGACGGTGGTGGAGGGGGAACACAAGAGAACCCAAAGTCATAAGTCTGACAATGGAGAGAGAATGAAGGCAGGGAAGAGGATATAGTATTAACAACACTATCATATAATATAAATTTAGCAATTATTTCTTGATAGGCTCCCTGGAGTAAATTTAATTACACTGAAAAACTGATAATGTGCAAATAAATGTGCAACAAATCATGACTTGGCAATATTACATCATATTCTGTAATTTATCTTACTGATCATGGACAAATAACATGGTGTCATGGAACGAGCCCTAGATTTGGAGATTAGAGAGGTTCCGATCTCAAATCTGACTATAGGATTTTAACTCATGGGTCTCTGATTTCCTCATCTATAAAAGTGGGGGATTGGACTCAGTGATTTCTAAAATCTCTTCCAGCTCTAAATCCTATGAACCTCAATCCAATTATCCAACAAATAGTGAACAAGATGGTAAGGGGATTAAACATGGTTGAAGAAAACAGAAATTTTAAGATTGGAGAAAAGAAGAATAAGGGCAAGTATGATGTGTCTTTAATTACTAAAAACCTGTCATAAGCAAGCAACCATGGCTATCACTTACAGAGAGGCAGATTTGGGTCCAAGCTAAGGAAGAGCATCCTAATGCCTTCATAATATGCACTGAAATTCTCCAAAGGTAGAATGACTATTTCAAGGATGCTGGAGATGAAATCCACATGGAGGACAGGGCAAGGGAATTGAACTATATGGTTTTTAGGTCATTTCCAGTTAATCATTTAAATATTGATTTTTTTAGTAAAATTTTTAAAATTGATTTTATCAATATAGGGAATCCTTCATGTGGGAATTCCTTCTACTCATACAAATCACACACACACACACACACACACACACACACACACACACATATATATTCTATAACTTAGTTTTGGAG
Organism: Sminthopsis crassicaudata; assembly: GCF_048593235.1. NCBI lineage: Eukaryota > Metazoa > Chordata > Mammalia > Dasyuromorphia > Dasyuridae > Sminthopsis > Sminthopsis crassicaudata. Next base: position 185,383,461 of record NC_133622.1, on the reverse strand, counting down.
TGCTTGTGGCACTAAGAAGACTGATCTATGGCAACATATACCTATGGCAAAAACAAGGCTTGCCCTCTATTTATAAGGACTCACTTTTATTAATGAAAAATAAGCCTTGAAGAGGAGAGCAACAATGTCGCCATACTATGTTCCTAACAACAACAATGAAATTCTTTTTTTGTTACAATTAGCATTTATTTTTGTAGATATGAATCCTTTCCTTCTTTATTATTTAATTTTAATATTTTCTTTTTTCCAGATTTTACATGATCTTATCTATCACATGTAAAAACAATTTTGAACCTTTTTTTTTATAGTTTGGAGTTCCAAATTCTCTTGCATCATTCCTTCCCTTTCCCCTTCATTAAGAAGGAAAGCAATTTGGTAAAGGTTATACATGTGCAGTCATGCAAAGCATACTTCTATATTAGTAATGTTATAAAAGAAAAAAAACAGAACAAAAACAAAAAATAAGTAGAAAAAGATACACTATATTTCAATTTGCATTCAGGCTTTATCATTTCTTTTTGTGGAGGTGGATAGCATTCTTTATCACAAGTCCTTCAGGACTGTCTCAAACTCTGTACTAATGAGAATGACCAAATCATTCCCAGTTGATCGTCATGCAATAGTGCCAATAATATATGGAATGAAACAGGCCCATTGTTTGATTTGAGTTTCTTCATTTCTAATTAATGTGAATTTGATCTTTCACAAAACATCATGCTTCCTAAACTCACAAATCCTTTAAACATCTCCAAGACCCAGTTTTCTTGTCTCCAACCACAAAATAATAATCCCTGAACCAACATACTGGGGATATTGTAAGGATATAATTAGCTAATGGATGTAAAAGAACTTGGAAGAGAATAAAGATGTACATAGGACTTGGAGATAGAAAAAAAATGGAAATCTTCTCATGATCATCATCTTAGAAATGAAGAAACTGAGGTTTCCACTTAAGCTCAAGAGAGGTTGAGTGATTATCTAAGGTAATAATGATAGAAAATGGAAGAGATAGCACTGCAATTTAAATCTTCTGACTCTTGGGTGGTACAATGGATAGAGTGTTGGGTCTGGAATCAGAAAAACTTGAATTCAAAACCAGACTTAGACACTTATTAAGCAAGTCATTTACCTCTGTTTGCCAAGATTTTCTCATTTGTAAAATGGGGAATAATTACACCTACCTTCCAGGGTTGTTGTGAGGATAGAATGAGATAATAATTTTAAAATAAGCGCTTAGCATATAGAGTTATATACATGTTAGCTATTATCATTTTTATTCTATATTGAATGTTTTTATTGTTTCTTATTTCATAAGCACCTATACAATTTAAATTCACAAACTATTTTAATTCATACATATACAGGATTCTCAAAAAATAATTCAGAAAGAAAAGTTTCCCCAAAAAATTTGTTCTAGAATACATGGGATAAAATTGATGTGTGTGTGTGTGTGTGTGTGTGTGTGTGTGTGTGTGTGTGTGTAGATTGATTTAAGTTATTATGTGACTTCAGGACCAAGTCTTTATTTCTTCCATCCACTAGCTATGTGACTTTGAGCTTCCCCTCTCTAAGCTTTTGAGCATCATTATCCATAAAATGAGGGGATGGATCTGATTATCTCCAGCGGCCTTCCCAGTCTGATGGTCTTTGTTCCTAATTCTCTCATATCCTAACAGTGATGTTCTACATTCTATTCTCAGATCTCTTCCCCAACTTTTAACATTCTATCTCTGGGAGGGAGTCAGAATGAATTGTAAAGAATACCATATTTGAAATCAGAGAAAATGCATTCAAATCCAAGCTCTTCCACTTCCTGGCTGAGAGATCTTGGGCAGGCACTTCTCTGGGGCTCAGTTTCTCCATCTATAAAATGAGGGGTCTGACTTTGATGACATCTAATATCCACTCCACTTCTAAATCCTCTAAGCCTCATGTCACTGATTTGCTCATGAAATATAGGTTGGTTGGTTTAATACACAGTGATTTTTTAAAAATAAGTGATGGATCTGCCTCCGGAAGGATACATTGATAAATCTCACTCAATAAAACATCATCTGGCATTTTTCTTCATTGGAGTATAGAAAATGGGAAAAATTTATATTTCTTACTTCTAAACTGGAGTTAGCCCAAGGGGCTCAGAATTCAGTAAGTGGACAGATAGAGTGAGGAGCTTACAGAGGGTTGCGAAGACTTACGTGTGTCCTTATCATGGTGGTGTAAAATAGATATTGAGGTTGAAGCAAAATAGGATCTGAGAACAAGGAGCATGTGGTCCTGAACCATCTAGTCCATGGGCTAGATGGACCATTCAGAGAGGCAATTTGCATTCCTTGCCCCCTAAGGTAAAAATATAGTCCAAAAATAAAGCTGGAGTTGCAAACCAGGATGGTAATAATGATGATGATGATGGTAGGGATGGGGGTGGAGAACTAGTAATAATGATGGTGTTGAAGATAATGGTGATGGTGATGATGATGATATGGTGTGGGAGATGCTTTACATATATTATCTCATTTGATCCTCACAATAGTTGGTGATGATGATGATATGGTGTGGGAGATGCTTTACATATATTATCTCATTTGATCCTCACAATAGTTTCATGAATTAAGTGCTATTATTATCCTCATTTTACAAATGAAGAAATTAAGTGATTTGCCCAGCAAATGATGGAGAGGGATATACTAGAACAGGTAGAAATACGAGATCAGGGTCCTAGAGAGCTTTCTTATGTTTAAAGGCATCTCCAGCCTGGACCACTGTAAATGAATATGTTGAAGCTTAGGAAAAGGGGCAGATAATATATACAAAGATAGTTATAGAAGTACTTTTTGTGATGGCACAGAATTCAAAACTAAGGGAATACCCATCAATTAAAGAATGGCTCAACAAATTGTAATATGAATATGAATGGAATGGCACTATTGTGCCATAAAAATAATGAAAAGGATGGTTTCAGAGCATCCTGTGAGGATTTATATGTAATGATATAGAACAAAGTAAGCAGAACCATGAGAACAATTTGTAGCATAACAACATAGTAAAAACAAGTAATTTTGAAAGATTTAAGAATTCTGGTCAATGAAATGACCAATCATGATTCTAAAGGACCAATGTTGAACTGTTTTAATGATCTCTTAGTGCATAGTCAATGGACTCAGAGTGAAGAATAAGGCATACCTTTTCTGTCACAACTATTATGGGAATTTGTTTTGCCTGACTATGCACATTTATTATAAGGGTTTTGTCTTACTTTTTTCCTTCCAAATTTGAGAATAGGTGAATGGGAGAGAAAATTAATGCTTGTAAATTGAAAAGTAAATATTATAGGAAAAAGGAACAGAGACAGTAAAATATTTTAATAGAAGGAAGGGTAATTTACACTGACCTAACCTACTGAGCCCCAAAGGCTGATAAGTTGAAATGCCTTAGAGTTTTATATCAATAATGTAGAAATGGAGAATGGAAATAATCAAGCAGAAAAAAATCTTTGAGATTATATATTCTCATCTCCATTTTCCTCATGGAAAAGGGGGAAACTGAGGGAGGGTCAAGCAAGTAAATTGTTTTTCCAATGTTTCACAATTAAAACATGGTAGAGCAAGAATACTGAGACTTCTGAATACAAATTCTACATTCTTGTCAGAGTTTTTAATTGTTTTGTGAATTTCTAATATTTATGTGTATATGCATGCATGTGTATAGATATGTGCATAAATATATGTGTGTCTATGTGCATGTGTTACCTATATGCACATATGTAATTTCATAAAACAACTATATTTCAATATAATTTATTTCCTTCATGATCCTATGCATATTATTTTGTGCATTTATAAACCTAATTCTGAGGAGTTCATAGAATTCCCCTAATTAGTGAAAGGATCTGCAACATACACACAAAAAATTAAGAACCTTTGGTCTAGGTGACCAGCTCTGAAGCTGCCTTATAAAATATGTTGGATTTTTTTAAAACAAAACTTATAATTTCATCCTATGAAGGGGAGCTCTTTCAGAGGAATTTCTTATCAATGCAAATTTGTGTCTTCTATATAACCTCTCATTCTAGACAATGGTCTGGGACACATTGAGAAGTGATGTAATCTGCCCAGAGTCACACAGCTAGTAAATGTCAGATTCAAGACTTGAACTTTTCCAACCTTAGGGTTTCCAAAGCCAATTCCCTGCATTACACCATGCTGCCTCTCATAAATACATATTTCCTTCTCCCTATTCTCCTCCACTACTATATAAAATGTCTATCCCTTCTTCATCCATTGATCCACTGTTATTCCAAACAAGACCTCATACCCCACCAAGTCCAAGGAATTGAAGATGTGCCCCTCAAAGATTCCCTCTCGTCTGGCAAAAGTACCCTCCCTGCACCCAGACTGCAGAGTTGGCAGGGCCCTGATGTGCCCAATCTTTGGATTTAAAGCCTGATCAGTTTCCAGAATTCTGCAATGACTCATTTCCCCTGAGGCAATTCTTCATTATGCTGGCAGATATATAGGAATGCCATCTGGCATGAAATAAATTATTATCTTTATAAAGAAGTAATAGTGACCCTCCAGTCCTATCTCCCTCATCATTAGGGGGTTCCCTGGCTTCAGGAGTTTTAAGAAGTCCAGAGCTCCACCATATACAAGCTGGGTGTTCCTTACTAAAGCATTTCACCTCTGAGTCTCAACTTCATCATCTATCAAGCAAAATAGCGATAAGTACCCCAACTCTCCCCCAAAGTGATGGGGAGGATCAAAAGGATCATGTAAAGCGGAAAAGCCCTAAGGTAATTAGAGCTAAAGCTGGAACATAGTCCTTCTGACTCCAAGTTCTATGCTCTTTCTACTAGAGAAAATCTTTTTAATGGATCACCTGCCCAGTTTGTCACTCAGTTCTCACGGAACTTCACATAAGACAATCACACTCATACGATCCCAGCATCATCATAACATAAAAAGATAAAGATTTAAGAGACTTGTAAGATTAATCTAAGTTCAGAATTTGAATTCATCAGGCATAGTCTTAAAGAAGGTGGGTACAAGTTTATTATTGCTCATAACCTTGATTTAAATAAGGCATAAGAGAAAAGGAAATTCATAATACAAAAGAAATACACAATTAACTAAACAGTGGCCATTCTAACAAACAAACAACATACAACATGCATCATCACCACTCCAAGAAAGCACCAATATTTGAATTCCTTGGCTAGGAGGATGATCTTGAGGGAGCCATTGCTAGGCAAGTTCGAACAAGACTTCCTACTCCAAACCCTCAAAGTCTCTTTCTACTAAGGGATTTTTATAGGCTGAGATCAAAGAGGGCACTAAACTAAGTATTCTCATTTCTTACATGACTCTTGAGACATAGCAACCTTCCATGTATAGGATATTTCATCACAAAGGACCACCACGGAGAATATTTGTTCACTCCTTTAGGGAAATTGTGTTTCCTCAAGGAACTGGCCAGGTTTCTGGGGTAAACACAGGACTGCAATCAAGAATGCTCATTGATTAATGCACAAGAAAGGATGGTCTTTCAAATTATTTGTGCTTTTCCTGAAATTCTATCAGATAATTGCAAGGACATTGTCATGTTCTCAGCAAAAAGTTACATAAAAGATATGGCTGAGACTTATTTAAGATTCCTTACTCACTAAGATTCCTTACAGGACCTTAGAACATAGAATGTCAGAGCTGAAAGGAACTTAGAACATAGAATGTTAGAACTGGAAAGGACCTTAGAACATAGAATGTTAGATTTTAAAAGGACTTTAGATCATAGAATGTCCAAACTGAGAGGGGCCTTAAAATGTAGAATGTCAAAGCTGGGAGGGATCTTATAACACATAATATCAGAACTATAAAGGACCTTAGAACATAGAATGTCAAAGCTGGAAGGGACCTCAGAACACAGAATGTTAGAACTGGAAAGGACCTTAGACTAGAATGCCAAAACTGGGAGGTATCTTAGAACATAGAATGTCAAAAATGGAAAAGAGCTAAAAGCACAGAATGTCTGAGTTAGGGAGGATTTCAGAACACAGAATGTCAGATTTTGAAAGGATCTTAGAACATAGAATGTCAGAGCAGGAGGGATCTAGAACATAGAATAAGGTGAGGGACCTTAGAATATTAAATCTCAGAACTGGAAACAAGGTAAAATATTTAATATCAGAACTCAAAGGACCTTAGAACATAAAATGTTAGAGCTAGTACATAGAATGTCAAGGCTTGAAGGAACCTCAGAACATAAAATTTCAGAGTTTGAAGGAAGCCTAGAACACAGAATATCAGAGACTCAGATGACTCCATGAGAAAGACCCTTTCAGGAATCCAGCCATTCTGGAGAGCAATTTGGAACTATGCCCAAAAAGTTATCAAACTGTGCATCCCCTTTGATCCAGCAGTGCTACTACTGGGCTTATATCCCAAAGAAATACTAAAGAGGGGAAAGGGACCTGTATGTGCCAAAATGTTTGTGGCAGCCCTTTTCATAGTGGCTAGAAGCTGGAAGATGAATGGATGTCCATCAATTGGAGAATGGTTGGGTAAATTATGGTATAAGAAGGTTATGGAATATTATTGTTGTATAAGAAATGACCAACAGGAGGAATACAGAGAGGCCTGGAGAGACTTACATCAACTGATGCTGAGTGAAATGAATAGAACCAGAAGATCGCTGTACACTTCAATGCTGTATGATGATCAGTTCTGATGGAAGTGGATATCTTCAACATAAAGAAGATCCAACTCACTTCCAGCTTATCAATGATGGACAGAAACAACTACACCCAGAGAAGGAACACTGGGAAGTGAATGTAAATTGTTAGCACTACTGTCTATCTACCCAGGTTACTTATATCTTCGGAATGTAATACTTAATGTGCAACAAGAAAATGGGATTTACACACATATATTGTATCTGGGTTATATTGTAACATATGTAAAATGTATGGGATTGCCTGTCATCTAGGGGAGGGAGTAAATGGAGGGAGGGGATAATTTGGAAAAATGAATACAAGGGATAATATTATAAAAAAATTACTCATGCATATATACTGTGAAGAAAATCATAAATAAATAAAATTTAAAAAAAAAGAGAAAGACCCTTTCAGGATCTTTGAAGCCTCACAATAATACTAAGATATTTTAATTTCTAACATGATAAATAAAGCTCTTCTAAATAATTTTTAAGAGTATAAAGTGTTCTTGAGACCAAAACATTTGAGAATCACTAATTTAGTCAGTAGAATGTCAAACCTGGAAAGGAGGTTAGAACCCAAACCGTTGAACAGAAATGGGTCTAATAAAGAAAAATGTTAGAGCTAGAAGAGAGCCTCAAGCTTATCTATTCCAACTATTTCATTTTTCCATATAAAAGGAAAAGTGATCATCAGAGAGGAGCTAGGAGGGAATGACTTTGTAAACCTCTAACATCTCCAAAAATATGAGCTGTTATTAAGGACAAGGTAATAATGGCAGCACAGGAAGAGACAATGACTTGCCCCAGATTGAGTCTTCTAATTTTCAATTCACTGAAAATTCTACTAATTTCTGTGCATTTCTATCTTGCTTTATAGTACTTTATTTAAAAAAAACACTAGAGGGAGGTAGAAAAACATTTAAAAAACAGCAACAACAACAACATCAACAACAACACAACAACAAAAAACAAACAAACAAAAAACCTCTATCTGTGGCTCACTACCACTGAGATCTCTTTGAGAAATCTCAGTTTCCTCATCTGCGAAATGGGGAGACTGGCTAAGAATCTCCAAAGTCTTCCCACTTCTATATCTATGTTACTTTGAGTTTATTATAAACGGAGGCTTCCAGTTCTAATGATTTTGTGATGAAGAGAGCCATCTACACCCACAGAGAGAACTGGGGGAACTGAGTATGGATCGCATTTTAGCATTTTCACTCTTTTTCTGTTGTTGTTTGCTTGCATTTTATTTTCTTTCTCATTTTTTCCTTTTTGATCTGATTTTTCTTGTGCAGCAAGATAATTGTATAAATATATATGCACATATTGGATTTAACATATATTTTTACCATGATTGGATTACTTGCCATCTCAGGGAGGGTTTGCAGGGAAGGGGGAAAAATTGGAACACAAGGTTTTGCAAGGGTCAGTATTGAAAAATTACCTATGCATATGTTTTGAAAATTTTAAAATTAATTATTTTTTTAAAAAGAAAGAAATGTAGGCCTCAGTGGGTAATAATATCTTGCCTACACTCACATAGGGATAAGTATCAGACCTGGAATTTGCATTCATATTGCCAAGCCCACATACAGTAGACTATAATTGTTATTGTTGTTCGATCATTTTCAGTCATTTCCAGCTCTTAGTGACTACATTTTTTTTCTTGGCAAAAATACTGGAGGGTTTGACATTTCCAGCTCATTTTACAGATGAGGAAACTGAGGCAAGCAGGGATAAGTGACTTAAAAGCCCAGGGTTACAGAGTTAGTGAGTATCTGAGACTGGACTTGAACTCAGGAAGATGAGACCTACCACTGTAACTACTACACCACCCAGCTCCCCTGGGACTAAAACAAACTCAAAATATATCTTAATTCTCACAATCCAAACCTCCCCTTCCTCTCTGCACTTCCTTAGCAAACACAGACTTTTAGTAAATTGTCTCAGTTTTCTCACCAATAAAGTAGAAACAATAGCAGTATCCACTTCCCAAGGTGGTTGTGAAGATCAAACAAGATCTTGCTTTGAGAAATTGCTTTACAAACTTCTTGATGAAATGATGGTTCTTTTGCATTATAGCTTCCTTTTCTAGATGTTTACAAACCATTATTTTAATAATATTTTTAAAAATTTGGACAGGAGTTAAGATCCCTAACTTACATTTATGTACCACAATTGCCTCCCTTTTATGAAAATTAGATTGCACAGCGTGATGAATATGTACATGTACTTGTTTAATCTATATTTGATTGTTTGCTCTCTGGGAGAGGGGGAAGAAGAAGGAGAAGGAGGAAAATTTGGAACACAAGGTTTTGCAAAGGTGAATGTTTAAAACTATTTTATGTATTCGGAAAAATAAAATACTATTAAAAAAAAAAGAAAATTAGGATAGCAGGTAACTTCATGTACTCTTAGAGCTCTTCTCTAGGAGAAAGCAAATAGAGATAGAATCTGGGAAAGTGTCAGAGATTGAAAAACAGGATGAGACGAAAGAGAATCAGAAATGGAGATTAAAAAGGCATAAGAGGAGCAAGTGACAGAAATGAATAGAAAGCTGGAAGGGGAGATCCAAGGGGTCCCTCCATGATTCCTTATCTCATTTCCCTAATGAACTGTTTGTTTAAAATGATTTTTCTCACTTTTTACCTAGTTGTACTTCTACCTTCCTGGTTCACAGTCACATGCATATATACACATATACATGTACACACTTTTAGAAGATGAGCTCACACTGCATTGAGAAGGCTACCATTATCTCATATGTGCTCCCTCAGCTTCCCTCCTCCTTTGAAATTTCTCATTATTTCCTTCCTCTTTCTTTCAAAGGACAGGGAAAAATGTCTCTACTTCCTTATAAGGTTAATATCTCTATTCCGGTCTTTATCCCTAAATTCTAAGGCTCTGCCCTGAGCCACAAAATTGCACAATATCTGAGCCAATAAGACCTTCAAGTTTTCTTCTAGATGTAATGTAGATCCTGACAATTGGAATAAAGTGCTGATAGAATTAGGAAAGACTCATCTTCTTGAATTTAAATATGTGACAGAATTACTAACTAGACAAGTCATTGAACCCTCTTTGCCTCAGTTTCCCTATCTGAATGATCTATAGAAGGAAATGGCAAACCAAGAAAACCCCAAGTGAGGTTATGAGGAGTTAATTTTGAGCAACTAGGGAATGAAAGGTGTGATTCATAGAAATGTCCACCAGATGTCACCATCTGATGAGGCTTTCAAGGCTATTCACCCTCCAAAAAGGTCATTTATTACAATTTGAAACTGAAAGGACTCTCAGTTCTGAGAAATGCTTGTCAGCACACTCTCCTAGGACAAGCACCTCAGATGGACAATGAACAACGTCAAGAAGATGAATTGCTTGTGGGAAATTGTCCAGTGTTTTCAATGACCCTAAGCAGTCTCTAGCCAAAATAAAATGAACACAACAACAAAAAAACAAACAAAAAAGCCATAATTTTCAGATAGAATCTGATCTGCCACCCCCACATTTTATAGCATTTACACCTATTTCTCACCTCTATTTTATAGCATAGTCCACAACATCAATCTATGACTGCTAATCCCAGATGATCCAAAGAATAATGGAAAGATGCAATAGGTATAAGTGGACTGTAGCCCATGAACAATAATGAAAAGTGCTTAGGAATTGCTGTAAGGGATCAGAAAAAGGACCAGATGCTATGGAACTCCTGAAGACTATCTAAAGTAAGGTTTCTAGCTATTGGGTAAGATGCTATTTGGAGAATTTGTGGCAGAATATGGACAAGATGAAAAAGGAAAAGAAGGCATGGAAGTATAGAAATTTTTTACCATTGTGACACATGTTTAACACGCATATTTTCAGGAAAAAAATATAGTGACAAATACTTTTAAGCTGAATCTGCCCTAATAACACTTTCTCCATGACTTTCTGGTCTAGACTATCAAAAAGAAACAACAAATTAAGCATTTACACCTTTATGAAATATAAATGATCACATTAAAAATGTAACAATTGAATCTCAGCAATCTTCATGACCAAGTTCAGCTTATCTCTGGATATGACTGCACTGATAACCTCCATCATGCAAAAAGACACTCTAGTTCTCACTTGGTCCAATTTCTTCTTTAGAGAAGGAAATTCAGATTCAGAGAGGAGTGATTTGCTTCATATAGTTGCTTCCTACAGTTAGTCTGTAGCCAAAGAAGAAACAAATCCAGATCTTCTGATTCAAAATAAATGTCTGTTGTATTGAAAAAAAAAAACAAAAAAAAAAGCAAACTTCTATTTGAATCCTAATTCTGTCATATTCTTTCTGTGTGGTATTGGGCAAGATCCTTTACTTCTATGGGCGTAAGTTTTCTTATCTGTAAAATGCACTATTTGCCTCAGGTGCTTTCTATAAGGGTCAAATGTGATGGTGAATTAACTAGGCTTTCTCTCATTTCCAGTGGAAATCATGTGCCTTTTTTTGTTGTTTTGTTTTTTCCAGGGGGAGATTATACATCCCAGTAAATCTTGCCATCTATGTATTAACAATCAATAGAGTAATATAAAAATGGCTTTGAGGAACTATTACTAAAAATAATTCACTTTTCTATAACCCTTTATTTCCATTTTACATATGAGAAAAGTGAGGAAGAAAACTTAAGTGACAGTCTTGGTTTATACAGCTAGTTAATGACAAAGCCAGGATTCAGATAGTGATTATAGGATTATCTTAGGATCATAGATTTAGAAGTGGAAGAAGTTTCAGAAAAGTACATAGTTTAGCAGCGTCATTATACAAATGAGGATCTGAAACCCATAGAAAATTCACAACTCCACCAACAATGTATTAGTGTCCCAGTTTTCCTGCATCCCCTACAACATTCATCATTATCTTTTCATGTCATCTTAGCCTATCTGAGAGGTATGTAATAGTACCTCAGATTTGTCTTAATTTGCATTTCTCTGAAAAATAATGATTTAGAGCATCTTTTCATATGACTAGAAATGGTTTCAATTTCTTCATCTGAAAATTGTCTGTTCATATCCTCTAACCATTTATCAATTGGAGAATGACTTGAATTCTTATAAATTTGAGTCAATTCTCTACATATTTTAGAAATGAGGCCTTTATCAGAACTCTTGAAAGTATTTTTTCCCCAATTTATTGCTTCCCTTCTAATCTTGTCTGTGTTGGTTTTTTTTTTTAATTTAATGCAATCAAAATTATCTATTTTGTATTTAACAATGTATTCTAGTTCTTCTTTAGGCACAAATTCCTTCCTTCATAGATCTGAGAGGTAAACTATCCTTTGTTCTTCTAATTTGCTTATAATATCACTCTTTATGTCTAAATCATGAACCCATTTCAACCTTATTTTGATATAGGATATTGGGTATGGGTTAATGACTAGTTGCTGCCATACTAATTTCCAATTTTCCCAGCAATTTTTGTCAAATAGTGAGTTGTTATCCCAAAAGCTGGGGTTTTGGGATTTACCAAAAACTAGATTATTATAATCATTGACTATTTTGTCCTATGAACCTAACCTGTTCCACTGATTGACCACATCAATTAGCCAATACCAAATGGTTTTGATGACCACTACTTTACAATATAGTTTTAGGTCTGGTATAGCTGGGCTATCTTTATTTGCATTTTTTTTCATTAATTCCCTCAAACTGTTTGACTTTTTGTTCTTCCAGATGAACTTTGTTGTTATTTTTTCTTAGGAGTTTGATTGGTATGGCATTGAATAAGTAGATTAAATTACATAGTATTGTCATTTTTATTATATTCACTTGGCCTACCCATGAGCACTTGATATTTTTCCATTTAATTAGATCTGATTTTGTTTCTGTGGAAAAATGTTTTGTAATTGTATTCATATAGGTCCTTACTTTGCCTTTGCAGGTAGATTTCCAAATATTTCATATTGTCTGCAGTTATGTTAAATGGAATTTCTCTGTATCTCTTGCTGCTAGACTTTGTTGATAATATATAAAAATGCTGATAATTTTTGTGGATTTACTTTGTATTCTGCAACTTTGCTAAAGTTGTGAATTGTTTCTAGTAGTTTTTAGTTGATTCTCAAGGGTTCTCTAAGTATATCATCATATCATCTACAAAGAGTGATGATTTGGTTTCCTCATTACCTACTCTAATTCCTTTCATCTCCTTTTCTTCTCTTATTGTCAAAGCCAACATTTCTAATACAAATTGAATAGAAAAAGGTGATAATGGGCAAACTTGTTTCACCCCTGATCTTATTGGGAATGGCTCTAGTTTATCCCCCTTACATATGCTCCTTGCTGATGGCTTTAAATAGATGCTATCGATCATTTTAAAGAAAACTCCTATACTCTCTATTGTTTTTAACAGGAATAAGTGTTAGATTTTGTCAAATAAAGCCCTCTATTACTAGCCACTCTAAATGATGTGAGGAGCAGCAGAATAATTTTGCAAGTAAGAAACATATGAAGTATTGGTGGTTATTATAAGAAAAAAAAGATTGTTTTTTATGAACTCTGGGATAATTATGTGGGATAAAGGGCATGGAAGATGGGATTTGAAAGAAGATAGAAGATAAAAAGGCTTTGGTCAGTAGAACTAAGGTAATGTCTTGCTGTAAGACCCCAAGAAAAGAGGGTATACAACCTTACACTGAAATTATAAAGTTCCATGTTCATGAAAGTTATAAGGTCAAGAAGAGGAAATGATTCTAGAAATGTTCCCTAAAATGTCATCATTTCTCTTCTTGACTCTTCTATCTTTTTCAATGAATTATCATCCTTCAAGTCAACCAGAAAAGAAACCTTAGTGTCTTCCCTAACAATTCCCTCTGTCATTGCTTCAGATCCAATCAGTTGATGAGTCCCATCCATCTTATCTTGGCAATATTTCTCCAATCAGTTTCCTCTCTACTATTGCTCCCATAATCCTGATTCAGATTTTCATAACTATCAACCTGGACTCTTGTAATAGTCACTTAAATTTTTTTCTGTCTCTAGTATCCTTTCCCCTATTCCTCCAAGACCAAGTTGGTCTTCTTAGCACACTATTTTTTTTTTTATCATGTCACTTCCCTGTCCAATACCAGATAACATCCCTACTTACTTAACAAGGCACTCAAAACCCTCTATAATCTGGCTTCAATACCTTTCCAGCCACTAGCCAATCAATTTTTGCCTTATATATGCCAATCTTGCCAAATTTGAGTACACTTTGCCACCATACTCGCTCCTCACCACCTCCCCACACACTTCATACCTTGACTTTCCTTCCAATTACTTTTGTCCTTTACCTATTTCCTCTTCTTGTGTCCAATACAATTTTACCTTCCTTTAAGGCTTAGCTCTCATGCCACTTTCTCCATGCAACTGATCCCTACAGCTGAATATAATATTTTCTTTCTCTGATCTCACAGAAATTTGCAGTCCTCTGATCCATTTCTCCTGGTATTTTATATTATATTTATCTATTTGTATATCATACTTCTTCTCCATAAATATGCTAAGGATTAGCAGAATGTAGTGGAAAGACCAATAGATTAGAAATGAGATCCAAGTTTGAGTCCCAACTCTTATTATAGGATGCTGAGCAAACCGTTCTAACTCCTTCAATCTCAGTTTCCTTATCTGAAATAATGGATAGAGTAATACTTTCACTTTCTGTCTCCCATGTGAAGATCAGATGATGTCATGGATACAAAAAACATTATAAAACATAAAACAGGAGCAGCTAGGTGGTGCAGTGGATAGAGCCTTAAAGTCAGAAGGACCTGAGTTCAAATTTGACCTCAGACACTTAACACTTCCTAGCTGTGTGACCCTGGGCAAGTCACTTAAGCCCAACTGCCTCAGCAAAAAATAAATAAATAGAATGAAAATAAAACATAAAACAGTATTACCAGCTTACAAAACCTATAAGGTAAGAAGTTATACCTTTAAAAAAATTAAGACAGCTAGTTATTTTCATACTTGCTAGTTATGTGAACTTGAGCAAGTTATTAAATCTTTATCTGCTCCAATTTCTTCATCTATTAAAATAAGGATAACAATAGCACTTACCTAACAGGGTTGTTATGAAGATTAATTATGATAATATTTATAAAGCACTTTGCACAATGCCTGATACATAGCAGAAAGAATATAAATACCTGTTCTCTTGCTAGTTCAGCATCTGTGCAAAAACAGTTGGACAATAAAATAGAATAGAATATTAGAGAAGACAGATTAGACATATTTTGTTTTGGACTAGAGGGCCCAAAGAAGCAATAGGAGAAAGTCACAGACACAGAGTTTTAACCTTTTAAAGAAAAAGTTCCTAATAATGAGAACTGCTTAAAGGTGGAATGGGATGCCACTGAAAGTAGTGGATACTTCTCACTACTTCTGGACTGGGGAACAGAAGCTTTCCATGGAAACTTTAAGGTTTTTCATGTTTTTGTACTCTTTTGGAGGTTTTTTTAAGTACAGAGAATATAACTATTTTTCAGGAATGATACAGAGAGGGGGTCCTCTTAAATTAAGGTTGCATTAAATGACTGCTAAGATCATTTCTAGCCACAAATAACAGTGAAACTAAAATTAAGATTGAATCAGATTATTATATGCTTTTTAAAAAAATTTATTTAAAAATTTGAGTTCCAAATTCTATCCCTCCCTGAGATTGTAAGCAATCAGATATGGGTTATATGTGTGCAATTATGTAAAACATTTTCATATTAGTCATTTTGTACAGGAAGACTCGAATAAAAGAAAAAAAAGGAAAGAAAAAAGTGAAAAATAGAATGCTTCAGTATGTATTCAAAGGACATAAGTTCTTTCTCTAGACGTAAATACTATACTTCATCATTAATCTTTTGGGATTGTGTAGGATGGTTGTATTGCTGGGAATAGCTAAATCATTCACAATTCTTCACCAAATGATACTGATATTACTGTGTACAATGTTCTCCTGGTTCTCTTATTCACTATGCATCTGTTCATGCAATCATTCTGCTTATTATTTTTTGTAGCATAATAATATTCTATTAAAATCATCCTGCCCATCATTTCTTACAGAACAATATTTCATTACAATCAATACCACAACTTTTGTAGCCATTCCCCAACTGATGGAAACGCCTTCAATTTCCAATTCTTAGCACAAAAGAGCTGCTTATTACATACTTTTTAAAATCTACCTACATATTATAAAGATCTGCAGCCTCATATATAATCCACTTTTCTCTATTTATAATGAGCATGCAAAGGTCCATTATACTGGGCGCTTGTTAAATTCAAAATAAAATTAATTAATTAATTTTTAAAAAGAGATTGGATTAGAAACTTGCCCTCCCTGGAGCTATTTCTCTTATATAAAAGCTCTCTTCTCAGGACTCAAATGGACCATTAAATGAGCAAGGCAAATAAATACCTTCCATCAGTTTTTTCCATTGTGATTCACTAGATGGCAGCCTTGCCTCTGAATCTAGGTTAAAGCCAATCTGCTGGGGAAATCAGAATGTGAAACATGGAATTTAAGTGTTTAAGCCTCCCAAGATTATGTAGAAAGAATTCTAGAGTCCGAAGGTATTGGTCCAAATAAAAATATATGTTTGCTTATCTCCGAATGATTAAAAGAGAGGAAGGGATCAGTGTTCTAAAGTGTCCAGAAATCAAGAAAGACAACAAATTCTCAGAAAAAGCTTTATTCGAGAGGTGAGCCACAGTTAGTAATATACTATATTTTGAAATCCTTTTTGTACATGATTCATAGAATGTCTTCTCTGAAAGAGAATGGGAGAGAATCTCAAATTTGGAAGAGGGGATCTGGGCTAACTCATATCCAAACACTAATACTCTCTGCAACATACCTAGCAAGTGATCATCGAGACTTTGCTTTTAGACCTCCGGAGAAGGGGAATACACATGTTCTAAGGAAGTTCATTCTTCTTCCAGATCGCTCTTTCTGCATTTATTCACTTCCCACTTAGTCAATCCCAATCAATTTCTCTCTATTTCCACTCACAGATTGTAGTTTTGCTATCTGAAGACAAACAGAAAATCTGTTCCCTTCTTCTGTGATCTATAGATGTAGAATGCTATATATTCAGTTCCTTTCACCAACACCATTTTAAGAAGGGTATTGATAAGTTGGAGAGTCTCCAAAAGAAGGCACCTAGATTATCAAGGATGTTTCAGGATCAAAGCATGTGACAATTGGGGTTCTTTAGTCTGGAAATGGACAGATTTTGGTGATGTGGACAGAATGTGAGAGCGGGAAAGGTCTTTAGAAGCTGAGCCCAATCTCACTTAAAAATGACACCATGACTTAGAGAGGGGAATCAGTTTGTAGAGAGGGTAAGGGATATCTCATTTGTATTTGACATATTATCTAAGGAGAAATGGAAGATAAAGCTGGGAACTTTCTAGGAGGAGAATAAAGTTCAAAGACTTCATCTCCTCACCCCTTTCCAAGTTATATCTTGTAAGAATCTCTTCCATTGGGGCAGCTAGGTGGATAGAGCACCAGCTCTGAAGCCAGGAGGACTCAAGTTCAAATCTGTCTCAGACACTTAAGGCTTCCTAGCTGTGTGAGCAAGTCACTTAACCCCAATTGCCTCAGCAAAACAAACAAGTAAACAAACAAAATTATTTATTAATTGATAATTTGCTAATTAATTAATTAATTAAAATAATCTCCATTTCTGCATAACTAGAGCTCTTCAGAAAGCATCTGGGTTAAGCTTGAGGGTCTTACTCTATTGAGGAGAAACTCATCTAGGTCTCTTAACCCAGAGAACCCCATCTTATCTAGTTGAACATGTTTGGGTTTTTTTTTCCACTTCCTTCTGGGTCATTAGTCAAATAATTATAATTATTTTTAAAAATATAATTATTATCCATCCCCCACAGACACACACACCTGGCAGCCACCCAATTATGCTGTTCCCCCCAGTCCTGTCCGGACTTCCTTAAAAGTTGACACTAGATCTCTCATTTTTAAAAAGTCAACATGGAGTTTGATGGAGGCTAAGAGAGCAGAGTTTGAGAGTAGTCTCCCTTCCTCAGTTCAATATAGACACTTAGAAAGAAGGACATTTGTAAGATTTTAGAGCTGAAAAGTAATATATACCTAGATAAGTTCAAGCCTCTTGGACCCCACTTTAAAGAAAAGGAAACTGAGGTTCAAAAAAGGAAAAGCAAATGACCAGGAGGATGATTTTTAAAAGGCCTGGAGAGACTTATATGAACTGATGCTGATTGAGATGAACAGAACCAGGAGATCATTATATACTTCAACAACAATACTATATGATGATCAATTCTGATAAAGGTGACTCTTTCCAACAATGAGATGATTAATGCCAGTTCCAATGATCTTGTGATGGAGAGAGCCATCTGTACCCAGAGAGAGGACTGTAGGAACTAAATGTGGATCACAACATAACATTCTCACTCTTTTTGTTGTTGTTCACTTGCATTTTGTTTTCTTACTCATTTATTTTCTTTTTTTTAATCTTATTTCTCTTGTACAGCAAGATAATTGTATAAATAAGTTTATACATATTGAATTTAATATATATATTTTAACATGTTTAACATATATTGAATTGCTTGACGTCTAGGGGAGAGTGTGGGGGGAAGGAGGAGAAAATCTGAAACACAAGGCTATGCAAGGGTAAATATTCGTGCATACGTTTTGAAAATATAAAGATTTATGGAAAGAAAAAAGAAGGAAAAGCAATTTGTCTAAGACAAAATCTTTCAGAGATCTATGGTCTATTAAGATTTAGCATTAATGAGTCAAATGTAGAAAAGGCCAAGATTTAGAAGTCAGGAGACTTGTGTTGAGTCCAGGTTCTGCACCTAATTTTACTCTGTAATTGGACACATTATTTCTTTTTTAAAACTCAGTTTCTTCATCTCCAAAATAGGGATAAGAATGCTTTTTTCCTAGGAAGAATGTTGCTTTGTGCCTATGAAAACACCATTGAAAGGGTTGAGTTTCCTAAAATTCTTGCATGTGTATTCGTGTGTGTGTGTGTGTGTGTGTGTGTGTGTGTGTGTGTGTGTGTGTGATGAGAGAGAGAGAGACAGAGAGAGAGAGACAGAGAGAGAGAGAGAGAGAGAGAGAGAGAGAGAGAGAGAGAGAGAGAGAGAGAGAGACAGAGAGAGAGACAGAGAAACAGAGAGAGAGAGAGAGAGAGAGAGAGAGAGAGAGAGAGAGAGAGAGAGAGAGAGAGAGAGAGAGAGAGAGAAACAGAGAGAGACTGCTACTGCTAGACACCATTAACTCCATGAAGAGCTCTGTTTATAGTAGATTCTTAAATCAATGTTTTTAATTGACTTTAGAATATGAACTGGAGATGGTCATCTATTATAGCGATCACCTTGTGGCTGAGCCACAGCCTCTCAGAGGCACAGAGGAATTTGGAAGTCTCCTAAGAGGCACAATCAGTTGGGAGTCTTCAGATGCAGTTCACTGTGCCTCCTACATAAAATGAATAATTCATATAAAAATTGTTTTGTCTATATGTTACTCTGTAAAATAATAATAACTTAAAGTAGGGTTTCTCATTTGATTCAAGCAGCAGTGGTATTATTTCCATTTCAATGGGAAGAAAATAAAGCTCAAAAGAAAGAAATTACTTGCCCAAGAGCCAGTAAGTGATAAAATTAGAATTTGAACCTACGACTATTGACTCGGAGGGTCTTGATCCTCCCCTTACATCCTGCTGCTCCTTGAAAGCACAAGCTTCACCTCTTTCTCCTATGTTTTCACACCTCCCCATCTTTTCTCTGAAACAAAAGCAAAGCTGGCCACAGCCAGAACAAATTAAAACTAATATCTCACCTTCTACCAGAAATTTTTCCCTGTTCTCTCTTAATCCTTGTGCCTTCTCTCTGTTGATTTATCTCCAGTTTATCCTGTTTATATATTGCTTGTACATAATTATATGTTGTCTCCCCCTTGAGATTTGAGCAAGAGATTCTTGATAGCAAGAACTGGCTTTTTAATTTGTTTATTTTGTCTTTCTTTAAATGCCCAGTACTTATCATAGTAACTCCTTAATAAATACTTGCTTTACAGAATGAATTACAGAATACAGCCTTATTGACTGATTTCTTTCTTTGATATATACCTGAGTTTCTGAAAAACCTTCTGCCCCTATTTCACAATACCCACATACAAACTTGGACACAGGAAAAGGGAGTTCATTAATTCAAAGAGACCTAACATGAGCACTAAATGAGCTCTCTTTACTCTTATTACTTAATATTAATTTAATGTTTTGGGATCAGGACCTTTGAGTTCTTCATTGCGAGGAATTAACATTGTGGAAAGCTCTTCCAACCAAACATGCAAACAACTCTTCTACAACAGACAGTCTTGACAGTTACCTGGGGCAGTGAAAAGGTGAAAAGAATTTACCAAGGATCACTCCTAGTTTCAGTTCTTCATCTCACACACATATGGGTAATTGTAGAAAAGCCATTCAACTCTCAGTGGCCCTAAACCACTCAAAGTAGAAATTGCTTAGGAGGTGCCAATGTGAAGGAGTTTCTCACTGGAAATTCCTGTACCATGAAATTGCAAGTAAAATAGAAATATTTTACATAATGTAATATGTTGCCAATTATTTTTAAATAATTTTATAATGTAATTATTATCGCCCTATCCATATTTAATTGATATACATACAAAATCAAGAAAGCTAAAGGAAGGTTTCCTAAATCTCCCTGGTGGGCTTAAGTGATAGAAGAGACTGATAATTTTATAAGCTGTGAAAGCAGGGATTATAATCAACACTGGTGGAAGGAATATGCACAGTGGAGAGGCCACAAATATGTTGGTGTATTAAAATAATATCTAGTTTAATTACTTGATGGAAATTAATCAATTAAGGAGGAAGTATGCTCTCAGAGAGGTATTAAAATAATTATTTTAAATGACACTAATTATATTATCTATTATTTATATTACATAGCTCTAATACTATTTTACAATATACTGTTTGTTAAATATTAATTATGTCTTTCCCTGCATTGCTATTTATAGATTACTTGATTGATGCATAATCAATAATCAATACTTTATGCACATATCCCCAACTAAACTCCTCCCAAATGGGAAAGCTGAGTGGGAAAGAGGGAGAAAGCAAAATTGTCACAGAGAGAAATAAAGATTGATTAAGGGGAAAGAGACAGATACTTTGAAGCATTTATTATTAATTGCATGTTAATCAAATAATTACATAATAATATTGTCTATAACACAAGAAAAAACCAGAGAGCATGGTGAAGTGGATAAAAATCAGAGCTCAAGTTAGAAGATTTAACTTCAAGTCCTACTTTTTATACAGACTGACTATGTGACACTGGAGAAATCATTTACCCTGATCTCCTCATTTTCTTCATGAAATGAGCTGAAGGAAATGGCCAACTATTCCAGTAGCTCTGCCAAGTAAATCCAAAAAGAACACACAAAGAATGGGACAATTGAAATGACTGTTCAACCTCAGCATTGAGGGTAATGGGGATAGTTAGATTTGGAGCCAGAAGGCATGACTTTAAATTTTGGTTCATCTTTTGGCTACCTTGAATGGCCCTGTGTCCTCTATTGGGCTCGTTTTTCTAAAGTGTTTGAGGTTGGAATCCATAGGTCTTTAAAATCCCATTCAGCTCTAAATTTTCAGAGTCTGAGTTCTTTGGTGGCCTATTCCTGGTCTGCCATCGAGACTATACCAAAGCCAGGTATTCCCCTTCCAATAAGCAATGGACTCAAGGAGATTGATGTCTTGCTGCCCAGGTGAAGAACAGGATGGAAGCAGCCACTTTTCCATGTAAATATTACTGTCTTCTCAGTAAATCTTAAGCAGGAATTGCTTCAATTTTTATCTTTGTAGAAGGTAACAAGTGCTTAATAAATGAATTTGGGTTTAATAGTGTGTATGTGTTAGAGACAGGAGAAAGAGACGGGTGGGGGGGGGAAGGAAAGAAGGAAGGAAGAAAGGGAGAGTGAAAGTAAACTAAAGTTACATAAGGAAAGAAATGACAGAGAATGTGGGGGAGGTGGAGATGAGACTGCCAAAATTAAAAAGAGGCTGACTCAAAAATAGTGAAAGTTGCTTCTCATAGCTGACTGTGACGAAGGAAGATGCTCTTTCTACCCTTAAGCAAGTCTTAAAGGCAGGTCTTTCCACAGAAAGCCCACCTTTCTTTTCTCTCCCTAGGCCCGGAGCATGATCTCTGGAGCACCTCTCCAGCCCATCCCAGTTTGCTCCCTCCCCGGATGCACTGGAAGTCTTGACTCTTGCCCCGGGGCTTCCTTGCGCAAATAGAAGAGCTAGTCAGCCAGTGAATTTCAAAGAGTTTGGAATCAAAGAAACTTGCTTTGAGTCTTAACTCTCTCATTGACTTGCAGTTCTGGAGCTTTCATTTCCATTTTATAGAGCTCCTGTTTCCTCTAGCGCAAAAATACAGGCTGGCCTCAACTCCTGGTTTAGTCTAGAACGAGTGTTGGATTTGAAGTCGGAGACCTGGATTCAGATTCTATCTATCCTTGGCATATTACTGAGTCTAAGGTTCCTCATCTGCTAAATTAGAAAAACTAATACCACCTACTTCATGAGATCAAATTAGCTCATTATTTAAAGAGCTGTGCAAATCTTAAATCTATATAAAAATAAATAATCACTTATGGCTTCTTCATCAGCTTCTATAAGCTATCAGATTTCTTTCCTCAGAGACCTTTGAGTCCAGAAAGAGAGGAGAGGAAAAATGAAGGGGGAAATGCAATTTGGTGCATCTCCCCGTTCACCTATCCGCTCCCTCCACATCCCCCACGATCCCCCAAGGTTTCTCCACCTAACCCTGCCAAGGACACTGTAATTGATACCTACGGAAGCAGCCCTCTGCTTACACTTTTTAGAGATTCCAGTAGTAGAAAGGCCTTCCAAAATTCGTTTTTTTGTGAAACAGATTCACTTTTTCTTCTGATAATGGATTTCGTTCAATCTAACATATATATATATATGTGTGTGTGTGTGTGTGTGTGTGTGTGTATGTATATATGCATGTGTATATATGTATATATGTGTGTATATATGTATATGCATGTATATGTGTATATATACGTATATACATGTATATACGTATATATATATACACATATACATATACATATATATGTGTGTATATATATGTATGTGTGTATATATATATATATATATATATATATGTATATATTTGAGTGCGTACTAAGAGAGATCCCTTTGTGCTCAGAACAATTTAGAAGAGACCCTATAGTTGTGGAGGGAAATGTCACGTTTGAGCTAGAATGAATCATTTTTCATTGTAGAGGTGCGAATCAAATTCTGTGGGGGAGCAAAGGCAAGGGACGAACGAATGGCGAGACCAAGGAAGGCTGCATCATGAGACGGATGACTTGTCCGATATCCCAGGGGCCACTAATCTCCAGAGGCAAGACTCCAGCGTCCAGCAGCTTCTCACTCTGGTGTGGGGAGCAGGAATTGACCTTTCTTTCCAGATTTCCCGATATTCCAGAGATAGACAGAGGATGGCCGGCTGGTCCACCAGAGGACAGGTGAGGCGATTTGGTTCAGATCTCGAATCACCTTTGTAGCTCTCCGGGATTATGCGGTGAACTCCTTCCAAAACCGCTGTGGGGAGAGCGGGTCAGGTCTCTGGCTCTTTAACCCTCCCTAAAGGAAGATCAGCACTTTAATCCCAGGGCCGCCCCAGACCGGGCGAGAGGAGGCTTTTCACAGCCCGAAAACCCTTAACTATGATATTAAAATACTTCTGCCTAACCCGAACAGTTCAAAATTAATTTTATTTTAAACGCATTCGTCCACACAATCCCTGCCTTATAGTTGTGGGTTTTATCTCTTCTCAATGATCTATGGAATAGAAGAAATAATTACAGAATGCCGGAACTAAGGGAGATTTTAGAACAGAAAATATCAGAACTGGAAGGAAATTTAGAACAGAATATCACAGCTGTAAAGTCTCTTGGAATATAATGCATAGAATATTAGAGCTGGAAGATAAATTGGTAAAGTACTTAGCTTAGTTGCCTGGCACATAATAGACATTGAATAATTCTTGTTTCCTTCCGGTTTTTCTTCCTTGGAAACGCCAAATATTAGAACTGCAAGTTTTCGGAAAATAGAAGGAATTTTTAGAACATAGAACACTAGAGATAGGAAAAGAACCTTAAAATAATCTTGGGTGATTCAATTGCGTTCGATTTAGAGATGGGAAACTTTTTCATCAGAAAGCGTTTTATAAAATCTAAAGCGCTTTAGAATAGCAAGAGATAACGGTAATATTGGCCATTCGTAGAGATGCTTCATGTCTCCCACTCTTTCGAAAACTCTCTGACAGCAGATTTCAGGCTATTCTAGTATTCCCAGAGTCCTCTGCAATGTCATTTTTGCCAACGCTAACTAGCCCTTAGTGCGTGGGGCAACTTTCCAGCTTTTGGAGAAAGGCTCGTGCTGGTTTGGAACGGTTCTTAGAACTCATTTAAATCTGGAGCTTCAGAAATCCAGCTCCACCACTTCAGTTTACAATTGAAAAAGCTTGCCTTCAGGGAGTAAGTGTCTGAGACTGGATGGGAATCCAGATCCTTTGATTCCAGAGGGACCACTCCCAATTATTAATTGCTTCTCTCTGCCTTCCAAGCTAGTAGTACACATTCTCCCCAATTCTCGCGTTCTGTTTTTTGTTTGTTTTTGGTTTGCTTTGGTTTGGTTTTGCTTTTGCTTTTGGTTTTGGTTTTGGTTTGGTTTAGTTTGGTTTAGTTTTGGTTTTGGCTTGGGTTTGGGTTGGTTTGGGTTGGTTTGGTTTTTCCCAAGGCGAGCATTTCCGTTGATATAGATGGGCTTGTTTCCTGGACCAAAAGATCAAATCTGTTTGGTCTGATTCCAGGTTGCCCAGGTATCCCCGAGATATGTTTCTTCAAATTAGCCAAAGGGTTGATTTGTATGTACAGTGCTAGGTATATAGCACCCGGTTTAGAGAAATCAAAAACAAAAAACAAAAACAAAAAACAAAAAACAAAAAAAAAAAAAACAACAAAAAAACAAAACAAAACAAACAAACAAACAAACAAACAAATCAAAACCAAAACTGTAGACCTGAAAAGGTCAATTCAGTTGGCTTGTTTTCCTGCCTTTTTCGGTATAGTCTCTGTTCTTCCTCCATGAAAAGTAGAGGTGGATATTGAATGATCTCTGAGTATATGAGATCTCAGCTGCGCTAAGTCACCTTCTCTTCTTCCTCTTTCTCCACTTCTAGTTACTATTCTTATTATCTCCTTTCCTCTATCACTTCTTCCTTCTTCTGCTCCTCCTCTTCTTCATTTTTCCTCCTCTTCCTCTTTCTCCACTTCTTCTAGTTATTATTATTATTGCCTTTCCTTTATCACTTCTTCATTCTTCTGCCCCTCTACTTTTTCTTCTCTCTTTTTCCAGGGAGCAGGAAGAAATGCTAAAGTTCAAAATTCAATGTCCTCTTTATGTCCCTTCCTTCCTGATGCCTACTAGCCCTAGGCCCCAATCAGTCCCATCCAAGTCATATTGATTCTCTGCAACTTTGGAAAGCAGCCCTGGTAAAGTCTAACAGTCAATTGTTTTAATTGCCAACAATAATTGAATACTGCATCAAATAAGTGGACCCAAGTGGGTAGCCAAGATTTAGAGTTGGCTCAGTGCCTTAAAGATTTTCTAGGCCAAACCATTCATTTTACAGAGATGTAAACTGAGGAATAGGAAAATGACTTGCCTCATGCAAGTAATATGTAGCAGAGATCAGACTCTAAGCCAGAACCCCTAACTGTGTATGAAATCCCTTAAAAGAAGATATTCACTCAAGTAACTCTTAGGCTTACCTCCACCTCTCATTTCCTCCCCACCTTTCAAGATCAACCTTTTGTGACTGAGAGTTGCTTTGTGGCAGAAAGCACCCCAAACCCAAGTTTTAATCTTGTAATCCAGGGTGTTTTCCCCACTTTCTACCTCTGCCTCATTTGTTCATGGAAGTCTCTGAATTTTACTATGAAGCTAATGAAAAGAGCCAAGAAATTGAGAAACAAAGAGAGAATAATGAGAAGGAACAGAAAAATTGGGCATAATGATAGAGATGGGGAAAGTTAGGAATAAGACAGAAAATTAGTAAAATAGATAGAAAGATGGACACATAGAAATAGAAACAGAGGCAGATTAAGTTATAGAGTGAAATGAAATTATTAAAAAATCAAAGCAGAGGCAGTGACAGAGACTAATAGAGATAGACACAGAAATTGATTTTTAAAAATAGATTAACAGAGATAAAGAAAAGGGAACACAGAGAGACTGAATGATAAGAAGGCAAAGGAATGAGGAGAGATAGAGCCAGACATAGACAATTAATTAACCAGCACAAAAAAAAAGCAGATCCCAAACTCCCCTCCATCAGATCTCTGCATGACCTTTTCTGGTTGACACCTTCATCTTGTCTCACTTCCTTCCCAATTTCCATATTTGATTGTCTGAGTTATCCCTTCAGAACCCAAACAGCTCCTCATCTATGTGATTTAAAGAGAAAAAAGAATGAATTTACCTGAAGTGAAACGAGCAGAGGAAAAGCTTTGTAGAGATTATTGGTGCCCAAAGAATGGAAGAGGGATCAGGTTTCTGGAGAAAAGGGATCTTTTTTCTCTGACCTTAATATTCTCTCTCTAATTAGCAGTATCCCTTCTCCCAGGTCTTGGGTTGGCAGCAGCACTTGAGTAGAACCTGGAAGGGAAATAGAGATTCTAAAAGTATTTTAGGCTTGGGGAACAACCCATGGAAAGACATGGAAAAAGCAGGTTCTGTGTTAGGTATGGGAAACCATAAATGGCCAATTTAGATGGAACACAGAGTTCAAGAAGGCTTAAAAAGTAGGTTAGAGTCGAACTGTAAAGGACTTTTAAAACCAGAAAAGTTTATATTTTATTTTATTATATTATATTTATTTAGAGGGCATAAGAAGCCAGTGAAATTTCTTGAGCAAGAGAGTGACATGACCAGATCTGTGCTTTAGGAATATTAATTTGGCAACTGCGGAAGAAGGATTTGAGAAAAGGAATACTAGAAATGGGGAGATCAGATAGGAAGCTGCAGCAATAATACAAGAGGTGAAAAGGATTTGTATACCGGTGATAGCCACACAAGTGAACAGAAGATGCACTCAGATGAGGTTGTAGAAATAGAATGTTCTTGATCTCCCTTCCCAATCAACCTTCTTTTATATATCATCATTAAAATATGATACTCTAGACTGAAGAACATGGAACTTCAAAGATAGTATGGTATAAATGAGGTACTGTAGCACTGGAAAAAATAGTGAATTTAGAGGTAGAAGACCTGGATTTCATTCAACTACTACCACTGATATGAGCTTGGTAACTCTGATAATTTCTTCATCTTTCTGAGAATCAGTTTTGCCATCTATAAAAGGAAAATAATGATACTTTTAGCAGTTGCTTCAAAAGACACGCATGAGAAAAAAAAATGCTTTGTAGACTTTAAAACACTCTAGAACATTAGTTCTTCCTGTCATGGACAGTGAAATTTCCAAGCTATTTAGAGGTTTGACTGGTATGAGTGGGAGGCTGAAAATCTTTCAGAACACATACAGGCTTATCAAGATAGAGCCAATTTTAATTTTGGTGCTAGCCCAAAATCAGTATGTTAAACATTTGCTTTCCTTAATGGAATGTCAAAGGACGAGACTGAAAAGACATGGCATTAATAATGTAAACCTGAGCTATCAGTCGATTCAGTTGGAGAAAGCCTTGCCTTAAAAACATGAGCATGTTATTGAATACTAGATTTCATAGAATTCCTTGAAGAATGGAAGGGAGAAGGGGAAGAGAGGAGAAAGGAGAGGAAAAGAGTCAACACATAGATGAGGTTCTTCCCTTCTCCCCAAGGGGATCAGTAGATAAAGGCTGAGTAAGTGGGAATGGACTGAAAACAGTGCCTGAGATTGCCTCCATGGTTGCCTCTTGCTCTCTATCTATACCCTACATTGAACATGCAGGTTGGTAAGATAATGTAGTGAACAGAACTCTGAACTTGGAGTCAGGAAGACTTATATTCAAATCTCGACTCAAATATAATAGCTGTGTGACTCCATAAAGTCCCTTGACTTCTCTACATTTCAGTTTGCTCAAAGATAAATACAATCTAAGCATTTTAACTGTAGCAACAACTTCCCAGGATTGTTGTGAGGATAAAAGGAGTGATATGCACAAAGTGCTTTGAAAATCTTAAAGCACTAAATAAATACTGTGTTATTATTGCTATTATAATATAATCTACTATAATAGTATATCTCTGCTATATAATTTGGTCATCTTTTATTATTTCATTTGGCAATCTCATTGATTATCATGGATTCAAATATCTCTATCCTGATGTTTCTCAGATCTACTCATCTAACCCTAACTTCTCTCCTACCCTCATATCTCCATCTGCCTGTTGGACATCTTAAGCTAGATCGTGGTAGATATCTTTAAAAACAAGATATCTGAAAGTGAACTCGTTACTTCCCCCCACCCAGACCTTTCCCTAATTTTTCAATTACTAGTGGGGAGACCACCATCCTCTCAGCTACTCAAAGGCTCATAATTTAGGAGTTATCCTCAACTTCTCACACTCCTCCCACATCCAATCATTTGACAAGTCTATGAATTCTAGCATCACTTGTATATGCCTCCTTCTCTCCCCTGACCAGGGAGAAGCAAGTCATTTATTGCCAAGGAAACAGGGTTAATTATGTCAATTCAAAAGGACATTTTTACTCAGGGTTCAGGTTTCAGACAAAGAGGATGTCTATCTATACTTGCCATCTAAAGCAATTGATTGCCAAGGATATTCTACAGACACATGAACTTCAGCCCATATTTTCCTGTGGCCCCTCAGAATTTCTGATCACTGGCATATGTTGCAAAAGAAAGTTGCTTTGGCCAAGTACTAGTTATCTTCCACAAAGCAATGGAATGATTTACTTGGTATTTTAGGGCCCCATGTCTTAATAATGTCAAATCTCAATCCAGGGTCTTTTTGTTAATGTTTTCTGGACTTTATACAGCTGATACCTGATGTCCAGGGTGAGGTATAACAAAGGGGTCACTGAATGGTTTGTATACAGTTCTTATGAATAAAAATTGGCAAAAGACACACTCCTGAATTGCTCCCTCTTTCCAACTACAGAGTAATCTAAACACTGAATCTCAGAGACATCTCAGTGGAACTTCAGAGGTCACTTAGTTCAACCCATACCTGAACAATAATTCTCTCTGCATCATATGAGATAAGTGATCATCCAGTCTCTTCTTGAACATGCATTAGAAGGGGAATATACTTATTCCTTTTCCCAGGTAATCCATTCTCCTTTGGGATAATCTCAATTGCTAAAATTCTCCCCCCCCCCCAACCACCACCACCTTTTTTTTTTTCAAATCCAAACCATTGTTCCTAATCTTGTCTTTGGGACAAATTTTAGAATCCCTCATCCACATTAAAACTCTTCAATTACTCTAAGTCATGTATCAAGTCCCTACGAAATCTTCTGTTCATGAAGCTAAACATCCCCATTTCCTTTCATCCATCCTTATATGATTTCTAAGCCCTAGACATTTCATAAATATTCTGACTTGCCAATACCCTCCCTAAAACATAATACCCAGAATGAGCACAATATCATAATTATGGTTTGATCAAGACAAAAGCCAAACATCATGTCTTTATTAATGTAGCCTCCAACCATAGATCCTTAATCAACTATTCTACCACATGAACTCAATTTGAGCTATTGTCCCAAAGTCCCAAGTAGTTCAACATAGTTGTACCTCTCCTATTTTGAGTGGAAGATACTGATAAGTTTGGACCCCTGTGTAAGACTTTCTACTTAACTCTATGAAAATTCATCTTGTTGACTTCATCTCAGTGTTGTAGCCTTTCCAGACTTCCTTGAATCCTTTTTCTGGCATTCATTATGTGAGCCACAGCCTCTAGCTTTGTCTCATCTGGCAATATGATAAGGATTCCATCTACCCTTTATCTAAGTGCTAAAAATGTTTAAGAGCATGTGATGAATCACAGAGCCTTCAGGTACTGCTCTTATTGTCATTTTGCAAATAAATCTGTCAGGGCATAAAGCACACACCAAACAGGTAGACATTACATCAAGTGTAATTTGCCTTGGGGATTGGACAATTGAGGGGAAAGGGAAGGCAAAGGATGGGTGTGGTTTCTTATCTGGACCAGATGTAGGATGCAAATTCAAGAAAGAAGTTGTTCCTGAAATTAGTAGAGGGGATACTTATAAATTAGGATGTCCTAAGTAAAGAAACAGTCATTAAAAACAAAGTCCCGTGGGCTTCAGAGACCTGTTATTGTCATATTCTTTACACTGCCATGGATTCTTCCCCTACCCCACAGATTACCACACATATATTTATCTCTGTATATGCTGTATCCCTGACTCCCTCAGTAGAATCAAGGTCTGTGAGGGCAACAACTGGCTCTTATTTTGATGTATCTATAAGTAACAGACACTTAATAGATATTTACTGAGCCATGGGTAGACCTGTAAATTGGCCCAGACATTCCAAAAAGTAATTTAGAAACATATCCAAAACATCACTAAACCATGCACATCCTTTGCTCATGAATGCCATTACTAAATCTATACCCCAAAAGGCATTAAACAACAACAATAACAATTAGGAAAAGGTTCGATATGTACAAAAGTATTTATAGCAGTTCTTTTTTTATGGCAAAGAACTAACCACAGAGACTTGTCAATCAATGGGGAAAGAATGAACAAGATTTATGGTATGTGATGGTAATGGACAATGGAAGGGAAAAAAAAGATTTATGTGAATTGATGCAAAATGAAGTGAGCTGAATCAAAAGATCAATTTAAATACAAATTGCAACATTGGAAAGAAAAACAACTTTGAAAGATTTAAGAATTTAAGAATTCCGACCACCCAGATTTAAGAAGACCTAAGATGAAGAATCTATCTACCTTCTAACAGAGAAGCATCAGAGTAATAAATTCAGAAATGGAAAGTGGGGAACACAGAGAGAGCAATACAGGAATTTGGTTTGCTTGACAATATATTTGTTATGAGGAATTTTTCTTTCCTTTTTCTTTTCAATGAAAGGGAAAGTGAATGGGAAGAAAAACAGCTTTTATAATAATTTTTTAAATTATATTTAAAATTTTAAAACAATCCTGAGTCATGATTCCCTTATTTATAAAATACAGGTGCTCATAATTTTCCTATTTCACTGGGTTGTTATAAGAAAAGTGTTTCATAAATCTCAAAGTACTATAGAAATGAAACATATTATTATTATTTAGGCCCAGAATTGGAGTCTTCAAAGAAAATAATAACCATTGCTTACCTCCAAATCCTCTTATGAAGACCAAATGAGAAAGGGAGTAAAATATAAGCTCCTTGAAAGAAGACTATTTTTTTTCATTTTACC
The DNA here is from genome assembly GCF_048593235.1 of Sminthopsis crassicaudata. Lineage (NCBI taxonomy): Eukaryota > Metazoa > Chordata > Mammalia > Dasyuromorphia > Dasyuridae > Sminthopsis > Sminthopsis crassicaudata. The sequence continues at coordinate 185,352,214 of NC_133622.1, read as the reverse complement.
TATTTTTTTACTACCCACTATAGTATCTCATGCACATAATAGACCCTATGTCTTTTATGCTACTGATTTTTTTTAACAAAAGCTTTTTGAATTGGATTAGATATGAAAGTAACTTGGAAATTGTAACGCTACATAAATTTGTTGTAATTACTGATTTAATTGAACTGAATTTTCTTGGGTAACAGCAGATGTGGTAAAAATAGGGTTCAGAGATGGCAAGATGCATGCGTATTTGGTCCAAAGTAGATATGACAGGAATATTTTATGCAGAAATATCATTATTTGGCAGGTGGGCAGATGATGTGGGAAGAATAGATTTCTTGTTTGTGCAGAAAAGAAAAGAGAATCAATCAGAAGCCAAAGTGCTAGGTTTCTAGACTCCATTTATATGGACAGCTTCAAAAAACCACTTAGATATCGCCATTAAAATGACAAAAAAATGATCAAAAATAGAGATTAAACTTCACCTATTCACCCTCTGTCACATACACACACTTCCAATCTCCACTGAACAAGATTCTTAGACAATGACAGGCACTTGTGAGGGTTTAGGACTATGAAAGGAGGAGCAGAGTGGTAAAGGATCTGCAATGAAAATTTGGGGGAAGATATCCTTTGATACTTCCAGGAATGGCTTAAGTATCCAAGATTAGAAGATGATAATTACAATATCCTCTCTCCTTATCAGACAACTTCTGGGGAACTATGGCCAGTTCCAAGACTCCCATTTTAGAAGGGGCATTGACAAGTGATATCACACACAGAGGAAGACATCTGGGGGAGGGTTAGATCTAAAGTCAAATCATAGGAGGGTAGGATGTAGGAGATGAAATATTTAGGAGAAAAGAATGAGATATTTATTAAGTACCTACTATACACTATGCTATGCAATATTTATAAGTATTATTTCAGTTGATCCTCACAGCAATCCTGTGAGATAGATATTACCATTATCTCCATTTTATAGTTAAAGAAACTAAGGTAAATAGAGGTTAAGTGATTTATCCACTGTTACCCAGTTAATAAGTATCCAAGGCCATATTTGGGCTCAAGTATCCCTAATTTGAGGCCCACCATTCCATCAACTTAACTACAAGAAGACTTAGGAGGATTAAATTCACTGTCTTCAAATATCTTATATTATATCTTATAAGAATCTGCACTGCCCCAGAGGGAAGAACAGAGGCAAGTCAAATCAGTGTCAAGTATCTATTAAGCATCCTACTGTCAGGAAGAAGTCTAATGGAGGGGACAAGGTGCCAACAATTAGGTATAAACAAGATATAGAAATATAATTAGATATATTGTTGTGGGTGGTCAATCATGTTCAACTCTTTGTGACCTCATTTGGGGTTTTCTTTGCAAAGACACTGGAGTAGTTTGCCATTTCTTTCTCCAGATCATTTTACAAATGGAGAAGTTGACTTATCCAGAATCACACAGTTGTCTCTGAGGTCAGATATGAGCAGAGAGTGATGAATCTTCCTGACTCTAGGCCTGGAATCCTAATCATTGTAGCAGCATATAGCTGCCCTTTACCACTGATACCTATAGATAATATGCATGTATGCACACATATGTGTACACATGTGGATGTGAGTGTACATGTGTATGTATACATATATATGTATGCATGTGTATATGTATATATAATTGGAGATAATCTCAGGGGGAAAATTGTTTGCGTTAAGGAGTGCCAGGAAAGACTTTTTGCAGAAGATGATATTTTGGCTGAGGCTTGCAGAAAGCCAGGGAAGCCAGAAAACAGAGATAAGAAAGGAGAGAATTACAAGCATGACAGACAGACAGTGAAATTGCATGAATCTTCCTGACTCTAGGCCCAGTATTCTATCCATTAGCTGCCCTTTACTGCTAAGTGGATACAACACATACCTCTCTCTCTCTCTCTCTGTCTCTCTCTCTGTCTCTCTCTCTCTGTCTCTCTGTCTCTCTCTCTCTCTCTCTCTCTCTCTCTCTCTCTCTCTCTCTTTCTCTCTCTGTTTATACACACATACATATAAATATATATATATATATATATATATATATGCAACATATTACAGACAGTGAAAATGCACAGAACTGGGAGATAGAACAATAGCTGGAAATTAAAAGGAGAAAAGTTTCAATTAGCCCTGTCCCAAAGACAGAGGAACAGACAGAAAATACCATGTTGTTGATGAACACATGCTTTTTAAAAGTGATGGACGAATGATCAATTAGCAAATGTAGCAGAGAAGAAGCAGAGAGTTGGAGGTAAATGGGTAGAAACCAAAGGAATAAAGTTTATCAAGAATGATGATCAATCAACATAAAAAAGGGAAAGGGACCCATGTGTACAAAAATGTTTGTGGCAGCCCTTTTTTGTAATGGCAAGGAATTAGAAACTGAGTAAAACCAGGGAAACTATTGTAATTGTAAGAAATGAAGAAGAGGGAGATTTGCAAAAAACAAACAAAAAACTGGAAAGACTTTTATGAACTAATGCAAAGTGAAATGAGCAAAATTTGGAACATAAAGTTTTGTAAGTGTGAACATAAATTTTTGAAATGAAAACTATCTTTGCATATATTTTGAAAATAAAAGACTATTATTTTTTAAAAACTAAGAAAAGTCGGTAAAGAGTTGAGGAGTACACACTGGATGGCTTCCATTTTCTTAGTAAAATATGGGATGAGATCATCTGCTAAGAATAGGGAAGAGGGTGAACAAGAGATTTGAGGAGAAAAAGTTTAAAGTAACTATTATCAGAACCACAAGAACTGAATAAAAAGCCTGTTGGCTCTTATATGAATTTGGTCGAGAATTTGTTTTAGTTAAATGTGGACCAGAAATGCTTGTTCTACTAAATTATAAGATCACCTAAAAATGTTGTTGCTGCATTGTGTGTGTGTGCACATTTGTGTGTGTGTGTGTGTGAGAGAGAGAGAGAGAGAGAGAGAGAGAAAGAGAGAGAGAGAGAGAGAGAGAGAGAGAGAGAGAGAGAGAGAGACAGAAAGAGAGAGAGACAGAGAGACAGAGACAGAGACAGAGACAGAGATGGGAGAGAGACAAAGACACAGAGAAAGACATAGACATGAGACACACAGAGACAGAGAGAGGACAAATAGAATGATTAAGTTACCGAGTGTCAAATTTACTTATTAAAGAAAAAAAATCACAGATAGCAGGGATCTTGTTTAATTTAAATTTATTAACTTCTTCAGCTCCAGAGATAGAGCTTTATGCATAGTAGACACTCAAAAAAAGTTTGCATAATAAATAAATCATTATTTTCTAATATGAGTAACTTCTTTAGGAATTCAGCTTCCCGTTCTGTAAAATGAAGGGATTTGATGATCTCTAAAGGTTCTGACAGGCTGAAATATCTCTTCCTCTTTACCTCTTGAGAATTTCCACCTGTCCTTTCTACCCATTGTCAATATTATTCCTTCCAGAAAACTTTCTCTGGTCCTTATAAGTTAGCAGCAACTTATCCCTATTCCCATTCCATACATACAGACTGCCTTTCTGATGTATTTGCTTTTTTACAAAATGTGGTACAGACTTCAGAGCCACATGGTACAGTAAATAAAATTCTGAACTTGATATCAGGAAGATCTGAACTCAAATCCTCCTTTATTCATTAGCTATGTGGCCCTGAATAAGCCAATTATCTTCTTGGCTTCTATTTTTCCATTTATAAACTGCGGATGATGATACACAACTACCTCCAAAGGTTGTTGTAAGGACTAAATAAAATAATATTTGTAAATCACTCTGCAAACTTTAAAGTATTATATAAGTGTTTTCAATTGTAATGTCATACATTTTATTTCTGTTTGCTAACTGTGTTTATCCTCCTACTGGATTGAAAACTCCAAAAATTATGTCATCTCTGTTTCTCTCAAGTAGAATATCACAATGCCTTACATACAACAAAAATTACACTTATTGGGCATACCTTGTATGCTTATGCTTATGCTTATACTTGTCCATCTTTCTGAGTCTGTTTCCATATTTAGAAGTAGGCCTAATAATACTTGTATTAAATATTTTACAGGATTTCTGTGAAGGCAGTGAACTGTAGGATAGAGAATAGGGAGCAAACTTCCAGAGTACCTTGTCTAATCTCCTTTTACAGATGGGCAAATCACTGTTGAGATAAGTATAGTTACTTGCCTCACAGTTCATAGGTTGTGAATATTCTGATTTTGAATGCAATTTCTGCCCAAGTCAATAATCGTTTATTAAGTACTTACTGTGTAACAAGAACTGGGGAAAACAGGGTTAAGTGACCTGCCTAGGGTCATACAGTTAGTAAATGTCTGACTTACCCTCCTTTAAAATATAAGAAAAATGTGATCTATCATCATTATTGTAGTTAATGCTAATTATAAAATATCACTATTGAATTGAATTGAAAATACTGTATGGGAAAGGGTTCTGAGGATTTCAGAGAAATGATGGAATAAAAATCTTAGGAATGATTATTGTTTCATTGTGTCAAGAGATAGGGGTTTTCACACCCCAAAGACAAGAAACCTCTAACTACCTGGATTCAGCCAACTTCTCCCAAATGTTTTTTTTTTCCTCCCTGTCTCTGGCTCAAAACACCCCATTCTGATCAGAAACAGCAAACAGTCTGGTGCTTTTCATTAGCTCATTGGCACTAGTCCCCATCACAGAAGATAGTGAGATCATAACAAGGCAATAATGACATCCTGTCATATTTTCTTAAAATATAATATGGAACAGATTTTCACTAAGGACTCTTGAGTGGAAGAAAACAAGTGAGAGTGGTCAGCTGCCTTTTCAGTCATTAATTAATGATATTCACAGTACCCATCCATCACTTATTAACATCATGGAGCACATTTGCACTAGAGATTGGCAGTAGTGGAGATTTAGTCTTATTTTCCTATGGACAATCTGAGAGTGATTGAGCAGGAAGAGACCTTAGAGATAATTTTATAGTCAAGCAAACTAAGGCTCAGAAAATAGGGATGACTTGTCCAAAGTTACACAGTTAGTGACAGAACAAGGAATTCAAACCAAGTCTCACAAATTTGCAGCCCTGGTGCTCCTTCCAAAACATATTTCCCTTCCAAACAATGAAAATGGAAATGACAGCATATCCAGATCCACACAGTCAGGCTCTTACCATTGGCAACTGGGTCTTGACTAATTCCTGTCTAAAGGATTGAATCATTTAGGTCATCAACTTGCCTTTCATTGCTTTTAAGACATAAGATCATGGCATCATAGTTTTAAAGGAGGAAAATCCAAATATACACATATTTAACTAGCTTATTAGACAGAAAGATAGGTAGGTAGGTAGATATCTACAAACAAATAGACAAATAAAATCCAATCTAGTCAAATCTGGGATATCAAGAGACTTAGTATACCATCATTATGGCAGCCTCTGAGTTCTAGAAAAAAGGAAAAAGCAAGTCATTTTGGTTCAATTCTGGATTAATAAAAATTGTATATACTTGGTTCTTTAGCAAACAAAGAAATCAAATAAACCCCAAGCCCAAGTTTCTCCCAAAAGCTCACAGTCTAGCAAGGAAGATAACCAACTTGTGGCAGGAATTACCATAACTATATGAATGGGGAACAGATGTCTCCCTTTCCTAATTTTATACCTAAGGTAGTTTATTCTGAGTTAGGCGTTATTGATAAACAATGATCTTGAACCAAATTGGAATAGAATAAGGGAGGATTGTATTTATAAAACTTTGCAGCATTTTCAGTATCCCAAGATTTTTGGGTACAATAGCCTTTTTTAACACTAATATTCTCCCTATTTGCTATATACTTGCAAATTATGATGTGCCTAGTCTCAGAAAATCTAAACTGCAGAAGATCCCAAGAGCAATGAAAAGATGCACATGGTTATAAGCTTATTAATAATTACAATGTAAATGCCTATAAGTAGCTTAAAAAGTCTCAAAAAGAATACTGATAACAGCCCAACCACTATTGACTCTAACAAATGACAGAGGAATGAAGATGGTCATGGAGCTTGAGTTGAGGTGCCAATTCAATCTAGGGGAATATTTTGCCATTGACCCTTCTTTGTCTCTGAGTTGGTCTTCAAGTAAATGTAGAAATTGGGGGAGGAGATATTCAACCTTTAGATTTCTTCTTTTCCTTGAGGGAAGAATCAATGATAATGCTTCCCTGGGACATATCTGCACATCTGGCCCAGACCTGTAAGCAAGAGTTAGGGACAACAAATGGCTATTTCAGTGCTGACTGCACTAATAAAACACTTAGGAGAAGAACTTCAGTTTGTTGGATAGATCCTTCCTGGAAGATTTGTAGAAAGCATAGACAAGAGAAGCAAAGAATTAGAAGATGTGAAAAGGCTTAAATCTTCAAAATCAACAATCTAGTGGTATAAATTAGATAAATGGTGTGAACCAAGAGACCCTGGAGGAGAAATTACCTAATGTAGGTCATACATGTAGTTGCTGCAAGAAATAGGATTAAAATGTAGCCATCACTATTGTAAAATGGTTTCTTTCTATTATATCATGCTGTCTCTCCATATATCCTCACACTTATTTTTCCAGAATGTCATTAAATTTTTCTTCTTTTCCACTTAAAAATAACTACAAATTATTCCTAAAGCAACCATTATGACCAGTGCATTCAATGATGTATCAATTTCATGGGGGTAAAGTGTAAATATTGAGCATAACAGGGCACCTTTTGATTATGAATTTTAATGGAAAGGCATTGGCTACTTTTGTCCCTAATAGAATCATCACAATGTAAAAACCTTAAATCTGGAGTCAAAAGGGCTGATTTTCAGTCTGGCTTCTTCATTTACTAGCTAGATGGCTTTGGGCAGGTTGCCTATACTCTCTGTAACTTAGATCCTCCTTAGATAATATAAGGTGTTTGGATCTTATGCATTATGACTCACTCCATGTTTTTTTATCCACAAAATGTCTTCCATCAACACAGTTATCATTTCATTGAGTAGATGATAAGAATGCATTTCTTTTTTTTATTTTAATAATTTTTATTTACCAGATATATGCATGAGTAAATTTTACAACATTGACAGTTGCCAAACCTTTTGTTCTAATTTTTCCCCTCCTTCCCTCCCCCCAGATGGCAGGTTGACCAATACATGTTAAATATGTTAGAGATAAATTAAATACAATATATGTATACATGACCAAATAGTTGTTTGATGTACAAAAAGAATCGGACTTTGAAATAGTGTACAATTAACCTGTGAAGGAAATCCAAAATGCAGGCGGACAAAAATAGAGCGATTGGGAATTCTATGTAGTGGTTCATAGTCATCTCCCAGAGTTCTCCCGCTGGGTGTAGCTGGTTCAGTTCATTACTGCTCCATTGGAACTGATTTATTTCATCTCATTGTTGAAAATGGCCACATCCATCAGAATTGATCATCCTATAGTATTATTGTTGAAGTATACAATGGTTTGTATTTCTTATTTTAAGAGTATTTAATATTTATTTTGGCACCAATTCTTTAAACAAATTTTCAAAAGTAATTCCAAGTGCATATGCATGTAAAAGGGATGGATGACACTGAACTGGAGATTGATAGCTTAATTTTATGAAAGAATATTGAGCAAAAGCCTAGGGAAACACAATTACAAATACCCAGCCAAAAATTTAACTTTGAAATAAGACTTAGAAGATTCTGATTTAAATACTTTAGCCTAATACAGCAACTTTAAGAATGCATAAAATGCTAAGAAGCAGGAGCTATTATTAGCCCTTTCCTTCCTTCTACTTCTAACTTCACTCTTAATTCTTCAGATTTATTCCCATGTCCCAGCAGTTTTCTCATCTTAGAAGATACTTCTACCCCTGAATTCCTCTGGTTTTGACTGATGAGCTCCTCCCTGAACTTCCATGTTGAGGAACTGCCCAAATCAGGCTTGCTTATTCCTTTCCTTCTCTCAAGTCTCCTCTCCTGAATGGCTCTCTGAACTTTTCCACAATGCCCTACTTGAAAACCTCCTCATTTCCTTTACCCCATCTCACTTTCACTTCCCTTGTATGTATTAACTTTCTCTGTTAGAACTTAAGATTGTTGAGGGCAGAGATCATCTTTGTTATTCCTATTCATATTCTCAGTCCTTAGGACAATGCTTGGCATATAATAAGTGCTTGATACATGTTCTATCTATTTCTCTATATTTCTACCCATCTATCATCAACCACCCTCTGCCCCCACCTCTATCTCTCTCTGTCTCTATCTCTCTGATTCTCTCTGTCTCTGTGTCTGTTTCTCTGCTCTCTCTCTCTCTCTCTCTCTCTCTCTCTCTCTCTCTCTCTCTCTCTCTCTCTCTCTCTCTCTCGTATCTTAGGAATTCAACTTAGTAGGAAACTTGGTAGGACAGATGAGAAAACAGAAGTCCCCCAAAAGGACTGACTCACTCAAGATGATATAGCCACCTAATAAGTAACAGAACCACAATTTGAACCCAATCAAGTCTCCTGACTCCTAATCTGTTCCTCCCAACTACACTCAACTTGCTTAAGAGAACCCAGAGGCCTCATATGGAGCCTAGGAATATTGGAGAGTCATTTCTACAATTCACAGTGCAGACAAAGAAGTGTGCTGCTAAGAACCTATATTCTGTCCAATTGATCATCAGACCCACATCCAGCCCATCCCAGAAGGATGTTAAGGAAGGTGGTGACCAGCTGTTCTTTAGCTCCTGGGCTGGCCTCATCGAGCTTAGGGAACAGATGGCTGCCATTTTCCGTATAATGACTTGAAGATGGTTTTTGTTAGAGGATTCTTCTCTAATTCACAAGGACATGATAAAGACATCTTTCAGAAACCATTTGAGTCAATGCCCCTCCCCTCTCTCCACCATTCTTTGGGGTAGCTTCTCTTTTCATAGTTCATCACCTTATTTACACAAAACAGGAATAAACCATAGTTAGGAAAACCAATTCTTCCTGTTGACTTTCCCAAGATCTGAACATATATTCAGGAGAATTTAGAGGTGAGAGAAGGATATTGTTATTATTATTAATTTTGTTCTAGTTTTTAACATGTTGTAAGGAGATTACTCATATTTGTTGGATAAAAAACTAAACTAAGACATAGAACACCTGAATCAGAATTCCTGTTCTATCACTAGCTAGACTTTCTGCTAGACTTTGGGGAAAGTCCTTCAGGTCCTCAAGCCTTAATTTCTGCATTTATACAATAGGGATAAAAAAACTTTTCACTATCTTTCTCCTAGTTCTGCTTAGAGGATTGAGTGAGATCATGGATTTCATATCAATTTAATGTGCTTTGAAAAATTCCTCCCAGATACAAGTAATTATTTTTCTTTACTATGTTACTTTACATAAGGAAGTACCTTGGAATTTGAGGCAATGAGGAAGGATGAGAATAGATAGATGAGACAGTTAATTTCCTGGGGAGGAATTCCAGTAGTGTTTTCTTCCTTCCTCCCTCCCTCCGGCTTTCCCTCTCTTCTTTTTTTTCCTTCCTTCCTTCCTTCCTTCCTTCCTTCCTTCCTTCCTTCCTTCCTTCCTTCCTTCCTTTCTTCCTTCCCTCCTTCCTTCCTTCTTTCCTTCCTTCCTTCCTTCCTTCCTTCCTTCCTTTCTTCCTTCCCTCCTTCCTTCCTTCCTTTCTCCCTCCCTCTCTCCCTTTCTTTCTTCCTCCCTCCTTCCCCCCTCCCTTCTTTCCTTCCTTCCTTCCTTCCTTGCATCCATTCTTCCTTTCTTTCTTCCTTCCTTCCTTCCTTCCTTCCTTCCTTCCTTCCTTCCTTCCTTCCTTCCTTCCTTCCTTCCTTCTTTCCTTCCTTTCTTTCTTTCTTTCTTTCTTTCTTTCTTTCTTTCTTTCTTTCTTTCTTTCTTTCTTTCTTTCTTTCTTTCTTTCTTTCTCTTTCTTTCTTCTTTTTTAAGGCTGGGGGTGCAGGGAAAAGAGAAACTGGAGATTTAAAATAGTTTCCCATACCATTTTTTAAACTAATGTCTTCCCATGTCCTTAAAAAATGAAATCTGCACTACATCACTGCTTCAGTCTCTAATTGTATGTGTTTGTTTGGGTTGGAAAAGTTGAGAGTAAATTGCCTGGAACTCCAAGTCTAGGTATTCTGGGAAAGCAGCTCCACAGGCTGAGATGAAAATCTGAGCCAAAGGGATCTGAAGTCCCTGAAAGGTCATTCAGTTTTTCACCCTGTCTCTATGAAGGACCACCCCAATCTTGGGAAGATAGCCACATACATTGTAGGGACATGAAAGGGGCATATGAAAAAAATGATTACGCAATCATCTGCATGAGTATGTGCAAACAACATATATACACACAAACACACACACACACACAACCCTCCCACAACACATCACAGTGCACAAATATGGTACATCCATAATGAGCCTGGAAGGGAATCGGGATCAAATGCATAGAGCTGGAAATTACATGGAATTAAGAAGGGTTTACATGTGCAAGTTTTTCTGGGCTTGTACCTGGGAAGAACATTTTTCCCTACTGATGAACAAGGAGATTTTAGGATTATATTGGGTGTAGAGCCTAGAGCTCATTCACCTAAGTATTGTACCTGGTATCATAGGACTAGGAAATTTGAAATTCTAGACATGCCAATTACTCTCTCTTCCTGGTACCCTCATCTACAAAATGAAAGGAGTAGATGTGATGATTTCTGTGTTCCCTTCCAACTCCCTATTTGGGACAATTTTCCTTTTTACAGAGATGCAAACTAATCTCACAGAAGGGAAATGATTTGTCCAGAGTCGCATAGATAATTAAATAGCGAGATGAAGGGGAAAAGGGATCAATCAACAAGATCAGCCAGGTCTGCTCTTTACTTTTTATGTGACCCTGTAAGTCACTTCCCTTTTATGACTCACTTTCCTCCTTTGTAAAATGGTAGAGTTGGAATCTTTACTACCTCTTTCAGCTTAGACCTCCTAGGAATATGTAACTAGCTAGGTGAAGCTCAAATTTTATGTATCTCTCTATATCTACTCATCATATCAGGCTTAGAAAATGTAGCTGCAATTTTCCTAGGGTACTCAACAACAATGCTCTTGCTTTTTCAGCTTATTGAAGTGTACATGCCTTTGAAAAGCAGCCTAAATATCCCTAAAAATGCTGATGGCACCATCCACAGATACCATTGTCAAGGGTTTTTTCTTTCCCTGAATCAGGGACTGGATTGAGGCAGGACATAAATAATCTTCACCTAATACTATCAAGTGAGTCTAACAAAATATGACATCAAACAGAATTTCATTCAATAGACTCTGTAGAAGCCATTTTAGTGGTAGACCAGATGGTAATAAATGAAAATTGAAGGAATGGTCATCAATTGGGGGCTGAACATATTGTACTGTATGATTGTGATAAAATATTTTTTTGCTTTAAGAAGTGTACAGGCTGATTTTAGGAAAATTTAAAAAGACTTACATGAACTGATATAAAGTGAAGTGCGCAGTACCAGAAGAGTGTACATAGGAATACAACATTGTGCAATGATCAGTTGTCAATGGCAGCTACTCTTAGCAATACAATGATTTAGGACAGGTATGAAGGACTCATATTGGAAAATACTATCTACCGCCTCCTCCCCCCCCCCCGAAAGAACTATGGAGTCGAAATGCATATTGAAGAATACTATTTTTTAAATTAAATACTCACTTTATTTTTAATTGTATTTTATTTTTCCAAATAAATGCAAAGATAGTTTTCAACATTCACCTTTGCAAAATCTTTTGTCCCAATTTTTTCTCCCTCTTTTCTCCTTCCCAAGACAGCAAGCAATCCAATATAAATTAAATATGTGCAATTCTTCTAACCCAATTTCCATATTCATCATGCTGCATAAGAAAAATCAGATCAAAAAAGAAAAAAAACAAGCAAACAAACAACAATAACAACAACAAAAAGGTGGAAATATTATGCTTTGATCCACATTCAGTCTCCATAATTCTCTCTTTGGATATGGATTGAACTTTTCAACATGAGCCTATTGGAATTGAATCATACTATTTTTCATTTTATTTTTCATGTTTTTCTTTGGTCTGTGTTTTCTTTCATAAGATGGCTAATATGGAAATATTTTCCACATGATTACACATGAGTAACATGTATAGTACATATATCAAATTGCTTGCCATCTCAGAGAGAGGGAGAGAATATGAAATTCAAACTTAAAAAAAATGTTAAAAGTTATGTTTATGTGTAATGGGGGGGTAGGGTAAAATAAGTTAACCAAAGGCAAAATGTGACTTGGGGTTTCTGAGATATTAGAAAGATACAATAGAAAGGACTCTCATTCATAAGATAGCATATTGTAGTAGAATTAATGAGCATTTATTAGCTGCCTACAACTAATGTATTGGACACTGGCCATATTAAAAAGAGAGAAAGAGAGTTCCTACCCTCACGTAGTTTACATTCTAGTCAAAGTGGCAAGGGAAAGGGAGTTTTGGTCTGGATGTCATAGGGAGTGAAGTTCAAAAGTCAGTGTGTTGTGTTGCCCTCTTGAGAGCAGGGATAATATTGATTTGATTATTCTGCCTAAAACAAGATGTAGAAGAATGTGCGTGTGCGTGTGCGTGTGTGTGTGTGTGTGTGTGTGTTTGTGTGTATGTGTATGTGTTGAACAAAGGGAGAGTAAAAAAGAGAAAGCAAAAATCTAGGAGAGGCCCTGATTTCCTGGTGCATGGATGAATGAAACTAGAATGAATTGATAAATTACTTTAAATGATGAGTAAACATGATGCACTGAAGACTCATATGAATGGATGCAAAGCAAACAAGCAAAGAAAGAAAAACAATAACTCATGATGTTTCTAATAATGTAAACTAAAAGAACAATTACTCTAAAACAACAGAAACTGAATGTTGCAAAATTATGAAGACAACTTTGGTCCTAAAGAAGAGATATAAGAAGATTTCTCTCCTCACTTCCTTTGAAAAGACAGAATAAAGAGAGGGAAAATGTTATCGATCATCAAAACATTTCATGTATGACATTTTTGTGTAATCATTGAATATGCTATTTTTTCCTTTTTTTTTCTTTCTTAGGGTAATTCTTTGTTATATAGGAGAATTTTTTGGGAAGTCAAAAGGGGAAGAATAAAGGGAGAAATGTAAGGGATAAAAATAAAACATCAATAATTTTATTTAAAAAAAAAGAAATAGTAGGTTTATTTTACTCATGAACCTATTGATTAGGACGGCTCAGACCCAGGACAACATTCCAAAGATAAATGGATTAATTAGATGAAGGTAGCATGTACAGGAATGACAAAATGCCTGAGTACACTCAAAACAATCCAGTGAATAGTTCAGTTTTCTTAAAGAGCTCCCTGTCATAATGGTAGTCCTGAATATGTTGTCAAAAAGATCCAAGGTCAAATTCTGTCTCAGACCCTTACTAGCTGCACAATTCTGATTTCTCTGGGTCATTTTCTTCATCTAGAAAATGGGGGTAACTGACGTCACAGGATTGCTTTGAAGAGAAAATGAAATAATCAATAGAAAGTACTTTATAAATCTAAAAGTGCTCTATAAATATGATCCTTTTCTAATTTTACATATACATACTTGCCTTTCTCTTTCTCTTTTTCTTTTTCTCTTCCTCTCTCTCTCTCTCTCACTCTTTCTCTCTCTCTCTCACTTCTCTCTCTCTCTCTCTCTCTCTCTCTCTCTCTCTCTCTCTCTCTCTCTCTCTCTCTCTCTCTCTTTCACACACACACACACACATACACACACACACACACACACTTTCTTTTTCAAGAAGGCTGATTTGCTGTCCCTATAAACTAGATCATAGGAATCAGAGCTAGAAGGAACCTTAGAAATTATGTAACTCAACATCTCATTTTACAAAAGTGAAAACTGAAGATAAAATTGGAGAAACTTAAGAAGTCACTTGTATGAGTGACACTAAATGTAGTAAATAAAACCCATGTCATAAAGAGAACTTTAAAAGAATTAAAACTCTCATTGCAATGACCATCCACAATTCCACAGAACTGATGATGAAATATGTTGTCCACCCCCTAACAGAGAGATGATGCAGAATGAAACTTCACATTTCTTTTGGATATGATCAAGGGGGAAATTTTCTGGCTTGACTATTCTTATTTATTACCAAGTTTCATCTTTTTTTAATGAGAGTCGGGAAGGAGATAAAATAAGTTTTTATGAATTGAAAATATTAAAATAAAAAAGAAACAGGTACATAGCCATGTAGGTGATTTGTCTGTGGTCCACAGAGTGAGCAAGTAGAAAAAAACAAAATTCAAATTCAGATCATCTTGTGTTCTTTCTTTTATACCAAGCTAATCCCTAGGATTCATTTATGTAGCATCAGCCTTGGTGCTACCAGTCAGAAGAGAGGTTGATATATAGCCATGGCCCCAGCAAGGCTGTCTGCAGTCTTACTTGTGTGATTCTTTGAGCTCTCTCGCTTTTCTCTGAATGGCAACCTCAAACAGCATTAGCTGAGAAGGTCCCAGTGGACATCCAACATTACCAACATTTAAACCAAAGGGGGTGGAAACCATTTCCCCTCAACAACTTCTCATGAAATGGGATTTTTCAAATGTTGCTTTTGACGCTGTCTCCTGACTCCTTGGGAATGAGATCAAAGGGATCCCAGTTTGAGAATTCTTGGGCAGGGCCTCAGGACTCTGTGCAGCCAGGGCAAAGCTTGTGATCTCCTTGATTTCCTCATTCGTGGGCAGTTTCAACATCAGAAGAAGAAAGCAAATCAGGCAACAGGATCAAAAGTGCCTCCCTCATTGGGGTGATTTAAAAACATGTCACCCCCAATGACACACTGCAGAGCTTCCTGTGGTCAATGGAAGGAGAGAAATCTCAGGGCACAGACACCAGACAGAGCAGCTGAAGATATTTTTGTAATGACTATAATAATCATGAGAACGGTTTTAACACAGAGAAGAACATATTGGTACAAGATGGGCTAGGCTGATTGTATATGGTCTATACGGTGTTTACCAATTTAATGAGAAATGGAATGTTGGTTGTGCTACGAGATAGAAATCCCAATGTGTTGCTCTCCAGAGCTTCATCTGGTATGAAAAAAAATGTCACTATCTTTCTTTTACAAAAATATTCACAACATACACTATTGTCTGAGATCTGCAGGTATGGATACTCTACTAGTAAGAAAAAATGTTGAATTCCCCCAGCACAGAAAATTGCATAGATAGACAGATAGATAGATAGATAGATAGATAGATAGATAGATAGATAGACAGACAGACACTAGATGGATGATTGATAGATAGATTGATAATAGATACATGAATGAGTGAATAGAGTAAAACAAATGGACAGATGAATAAATGCTGTTTGAATGCATCAATCTGGTGATGTCACTCTTCTGTAATTCTCAAAGGCTCCTATATTCTTGATCTTGGAATTCAAGGCCTGTTACATTTTACTACCTTTCTAATCTTATTTTACACTATTCTTTTTAACATGTGCTATATTCCAAGCCAAAATATACCCTTCTCTGTCATCTATTCGTATATTGGCCTCTGCTATCTAGATGATTTCATTCACAACATTCCTCAGGACTAAATTTAACTACTTCACTCCTCCATTTGCCTTCAAGTCCCAACTCACTTGTCATATCCTCCATTTTATCCTTCTTTGTCCCTTTTTCCATTCTTCCCCTACCCCAGGGAAAGTGATTTCTCATACTCCTAATCTTTTATAATCCTTTTTCAAAGGTTCCCTTTTGTACTTATCTGATTCTCCCTTATATTATCCGAGATATCCATAGTATAAAAATGACATTCTGGATTTGAAATAAGAGAATTTTAGCAGGCTTGAACATATTACTAGATTCTTCTGAACACCAATTCTTCGTTAATAAAGTTAGAAGTTTAGATGAATTGGTTACCAAGATTCTAAACAGAGGAAATACATAATTTATGGTCCTATTATCATTATTTGTTACATATATGTCCCACATTTTATTGTAAGTTTCCTGAGGAGAGGTTCTTGATAACTGGTTCTAACATCTAGCATAGTCCCTTTCATATGGCTATATGAAGCATTTCTGCACTTCAATAAGTCTATGATATTATGGGCAAGGACCATTCTTTCAATGATAAAAATTGAAACCCAAGATCTCATCTTATGGGACTTTTGTCCACTCCAGATCTATTCTCTTTTTGACAAATGAAGAAATCTAGCAGTCAAAGGCAATGGCAATTTGATTATGCTATATCAAACATGGCAAGTTGGAATGCTTAATTATATTTCTATGTTAAAAGAAATTTCAATTAATTAATTTAAATCAAATTCTTAGTTGTATTTCTTTGTTTAAATTTGAGAAAGAGAAATGCAGGATTCTGTGATTATAATATCACATGACTTAGAGAAAGGAGAGAACTTAAAGATCACTGAATTCAATATATATTTTTTTCATTTTACAAATCAGCCTTACAAATACTGAGGCTCAGAGAATTTAGCCTTTCTTAATAGATTGTCCAAAGCCACCTGGTTTTGGATTTTCATTGGTAGAACTCAAAGCCAAAATTCTTCCTCCAGAAAAGGACTTAATTACCCTCATTAATGGACACGCCTTGATTGTCATGCAAGGCTTTGAGCACAAAAGTAGCATGGTTTAGTGGAAAGAATGTTGGCCTTCTTAATATTCACAGGCCACTTTTAGAGGATGCCCTCCCCAAAAAATAAATGGAAGAAATTTGGCAACTATTTATTGGGGAATGGCCAAACAAATTGTGTTACAGGAATGTAATGGTACATTTTTTGTGTGTTTTTATACACACATATACACATATATAACATCATACATGTAAAATCCAATGTGTTACAAATATTATGTAAAATAGAGCACAAAAAGCAGAACAAAGAGGGCAAATTACAAAATGATCACAGTAATACAAAAAGAAGCAACATGAAAAAAAAAGGGACACAAATTGCAGAAATGAACAATCCTGACTCCAAGGAAATACTGCAAGAATATAGTTCAAGTCATGCATAAGAAGGGAACAGCCCATATCCAAAATAGAGCAGGTTAAAAACTTCAGAGATGGTCAATAATGGAACTGGGTCACGAGTAGCCCCTGCATTTCCATCCTGGCTGAAATGGGGAGAAGAAAGTAAAAAATGAAAGAAAGAAAAGAGAGGGAGAGAGAGAGAGAGAGAGAGAGAGAGAGAGAGAGAGAGAGAGAGAGAGAGAGAGAGAGAGAGAGAGGGAGAGGGAGAGGGTAGAGGGAGAGGAGAGGAGAGGGAGAGGGAGAGGGAGAGGGAGAGGGAGAGGGAGAGGGAGAGGGAGAGGGAGAGGGAGAGGGAGAGGGAGAGGGAGAGGGAGAGGGAGAGGGAGAGGGAGAGGGAGAGGGAGAGGGAGAGGGAGAGGGAGAGGGAGAGGGAGAGGGAGAGGGAGAGGGAGAGGGAGAGGGAGAGGGAGAGGGAGAGGGAGGGAGAGGGAGGGAGGGAGGGAGGGAGGGAGGAAGGAAGAAAGGAAGGAAGAGAGAGAGAAGGAAGGAAAGAAAGAGAGAGGGAGAGAGAGAGGAAGCAAGGAGGGAAATAAGGAAGGGAAGAAGAGAGGGAGAAAGGGAGGGAAGAAGGAAGGAGGAAAAAAAAGGATGGATGGAGAGATGGAGGAAGGAAGGGAGGGAGGAAAGAAGAAAAGAAAGAAGGGAGGAAAGAAACAAATGGAAAAAGAAACAAAGAAAAACAAACTAAGAAAAAACAAAGAAGGAAGGAAGATAAGAAGGAAGAAATGAAAGGAGAAAGAAAGGAAGAAAGGAAGGAAGGGAAGGAAGAAAAACTAAAAATACAGATTTCAATAATTTTTACAAAAGTATTTCATTGAAATAACCCAACAAGGTAAATAATATACCCATTTTCTAGATAAAGCAACTGAGGCTTAAAGAAGTGATTTTCCCATGCTAACATGGGTAGTAAGTACCTATAAATATGAATCCAGGACAAGTGGTCATAGATTCCCCCATTTGGAAGTTACTTTCCGGGCTATCCTGCCAATCATTACCCGACTAGGAAACTTCTCTACAAGATTCCTAGTGATCCTCCCCTTGATGACCTCCAAAGATGAAGATATTGGGCTTTTCCTGCCACCCTTCACATAGAAAACAGCTGTGGATTAAGAGGCTGACAGTTTCTATGAGATAAGAGGACCAAAGGTCAAGGTCAGTATGATGGGCTGGGGTAAAAAGCAGCAAGGTTACAGGCAAACTAGAAGTCTGTGGTCCAGGAGATAATTGATCAGGAGATCAGCTGGCACTGAGAGACAAAAGGCCAGGGTCCCTGGATAACAACTTTGTTAACAAAAAGTCAGGAACCCCAGAAATCTGGGTTCAAGTAATGTCTCTACCATTTTCTCAATCTGTGACTACTTCTTTCCTCTCAACATCCAACTCCTCATCTCTAAAATGAATGGAATATACTAGACAATGCGCAAGGGTTTAATTGTAAACCCTATGATCCCACAATGGTTGGCAAAGCCCCATTCAAAAATAGGCCAGGGTATTCTCACAAAGAATGGGCTGCATCTTCCTAGTGGCCGGAGCGCCATGCATGTCTCTCCCTTTCATCCCAGAATGATTTGACCAGTTTGTGTGAGAGGTGGGAATTTGACACAAATGCCCTTTTCTAATTTGTAAAGCAAACTGACGGGAAAGAATGGAGTAAGGATAAGGATTCTTCACAAGCCAGTGCACAGACTGAATCCTGTTCAGAGCACATTATAGCCCAATCAGTCAGGCATCTCCCCCAGCAGCCTCTGAAAAGGAAGATTAAGCTATAAATAGCCCCATGTCTCTCTACAGAATAAAAATTGCTACATTATCCTCTCTGGTTCTCGAGGACTCGGTAATTATCATCACCCAGGGGTGCTCCCCTCCAAACTAAGAGGGGGCTGTTGCTTCTGGGCCTGGGGACTGGGAACATGTGATCAGGTGCTTACAAGACAGCCCCAAGTTAGATCTTAAGTGCCCACCGCTTGGTCCCAATTGGCTCCATGACTGTTCTCAGCTCCAGAGTGATGCTAATGTTCTTGGACTGCCTGAATTCATCTCTCCTCAGCAATTAGTTCCTGAACTCTAGAGGCCCGGATTCACCCACGTTGCGATTTCTTTGCCCAGGCACCCCTGGGGTGTGGGGGCAGTTAGCTCTGAAATGCCTTTGAAAACAAGGATGTGAACGCTTGATGCCCAGTGTTTTCCTCTTCTCAGAGATCAGCATAATAACAACAGCAGCAACAATAACTGACATTTCTATAGCACTTTTCTGCATGCATAATCTCATTTGATCTTCACAACCCAGCAGAGATTTAGAGAAGAAACAGGATTCAAAAGTGAAAGGAATTTCCCTATGGAGAGTCAGAGGACCCATGGATGCAAATCCTTGCTTGACTTCTTACACCCAGTGTGACCTTGGGCAAGAATAACACACATCTGGAGGGTGTCTCAGGTAGTACTGGAACCCCACATATGGCTCCAGTCTGGAGTCACTGGCTCCCGATTCCTTCACTGATCCCTTCCACAAAATTGTGGGACTGGACTGAAAGTTCTCCAAGTTCCCTTCTAATTGCCAATACTATGTCCTGTGAGCCAGGAGGAAGGCAGGGAATTAGGGATCCCAGAAGGCACACATAGACAGATTAAGTGAACGCCCAACGTTACCCAGCTGGTGGCAAATCTGCTAGATCTCAGGGCTATTGACAACTTCATCATACTGGGCTGTGACTGGGAATAAGTCTGGTTATTGTAATACTGTAATCCTTAACGATTCCTCCTTCCCTCTGGAAGACGCCAATTGATATTTCCAAGTGCAAATGCTTTCAACAAGAGACAGTCTTATCGCTATCTGCCCTACAGTTCTGTAAAAAACCGAGTGTGCCAATATACATCATTGTCACTAATTTTGAGTTTTGCAATGCACACTTCTCAAGCTAAGCTGTATTGATTATATTCTTAAGCTGTTGATAACCTCACTGTTTTCTCCAGAGGGGACTGAAATATTAACTGTTTCAGAAAGTTAAATCAATATAATAATAATTTTGTTATTGCTTTTAAATATTTAATGTTTGTATTTAATATATGATATTCTAGTATCAAAAATATGTTAACAAGTAGCACTTTAATATTTTAACATTGTTACATTTTGTTTATTATGAGCTACCTCTTTAGAGAGGATTTCTGATTCAATGGCGTTTGAGTAAAATGGAATAGTTTTTTTAAAGATCTATTTTAGTAAAAATTTGGCAAAGTATTATTAATAATGGTTATTTTTATTTTTATAAAGCTTTTTACTTTCAAAACATATGCATGGATAATTTGACAACATTGACCCTTGCATAGCCTTGTGTTTCAGATTTTCTCCTCCTTCCCCCCCACCCCCTCCCCTGGATGGCAAGCAATCTAATATATGTTAAACATATTAAAATATATGTTAAATTCAATATGTATAAACATTTATACAATTTTCTTGCTGAACAAGAAAAATCAGATCAAAAAGAAAGTAGATGAGTAAGAAAACAAAATGAAAGTCAACAACAACAAAAAGAATGAGAATGTTATGTTGTGATCCACATTTAGTTCCCATAATCCTCTCTCTGGGTGCAGATGGGTCTCCTCATCACAAAATCATTGGAAATAGCATCAATCATCTCATTGTTGGAAAAAGTCAATATGATGATTATTTTTAGAGGCAGTTGGTGACACAGTGGATAAAGTGCTAGAGCTGGAGTCAAGAAAATGAGAATTCAAATCTATCTTCAAACAGAAGCTGTGTGACCCTCATCATGTTGTTGATTTGATGTTTCTCAGTTTTCTAATCTATAAAATGCAGATAATAATAGCATCTAACTCCCAGTTTTGTTGTGTGAATAAAATGAGATCATATTTGTAAAGCATTTGGAAAATGAGCTGATGCAAAGGGAAATATACTGTGCACAAAGTAACAGCAATATTGAATGATGATCATTGTGAATGACATAACTATTCTCAGCAATACTATGATTCCAGACAACTCTGAAGGAATTATAAAGAACAATTCTGTCCACACCCAGAAAAAGAACTGACAGTGTCTGCATGCACATTGAAGTATGGTTTTTTTAAACTTTATTTTTGGAAATTTTTTGTTTATCTTTTCTTTTATAACATGACCATTATGGAAATGTTTTGCATGTATAACCTAAATTGAATTGTTAGTATTCTCTATAGAGATCGGGGAAGGAGAAAGAGAAAGAATTTGGAACTCCAAGTTTTAAAAACAAAGGTTAAAATTGTTTTATATGTAATTGGGGGAAATAAAAACTAAATACATAACTAAAAAGGAAACAAAGCACAAAGGATACTTCAAAAAAAAGCAACTGATAGATTCTAAAGTATGTTACAAATGTTAGATAGTATTATGTAATATAAATTAAGAATGAATATTATAATGAAACCATTTTCTAACTTTTATAGGAGAGAATTAGTAGTGTTATGAAAGAATCCAAAGGCCGGGAAATGGTGGTACAGAAATTGGCATCTCAGGTCTACTTGGAAGAGACTTCAGGGAATAACTAGCACAAACACATAACAATTCTATAACATATATTCATAATAAATGGTCATTTAGTCCTTACTTGAAAACTTTTCATGAAGGGGGGTTCCCACTATTTTCAAGGCAGTCCATTCCAACAAGAGTTTCAATTGCTAGGAAAATTTTCCTATGATTTCTATAGATTCTGCACACCTACAAATCTCTGTCTATACCAGACAATATGAGGTCACTTCCAACTCCAGGAACTGAATTTATATTTGGCAGCATGATTTAGTGTTAAGCAACCTGGACTAGAGGATGTAGTCCTATCTGTCACAACTGGCTATTCTCAGGCCAATTATTCCTCCCCAACGAGGGAAGTTTTCTCCTCTACACAATGAAGAGTTTTCTAAAATCCCTTCCATTTCTTATATTATGTATTCTAAAATCTCTTCCATCTCTAAAAGTCCTTTGATAATCCTTATAATCCAATAAGCACAGAAAACCATGCTGTGCATAATGAAAAATAATGCTAAAAGATTGCCCCCTCCAATAAGTAGCTTTTTCCTAAGAGAAAAGTCAGTATTATTTTGGGAAAACTTCATTATCTAATTTTTAAAATTTTACAGAGTGGCAGTTCCATTATTTTGTAGTGTAAAAGAGATGTGTCATCAAAATAATTAGAGCAACTATCTTGGTTTTGCTTGCTACCTATCCTTGAGCCTTTGGGTCCTTTGGGCCACAGTTTCTTTTTATGAAAAATGAGCAATTTGGTTTACATAACTTATAAGGTCCCTTATGACTCCACACTCCATTATCTTTTCCAATTTTTACAATATTTTCAGAGCATAATAATTTCTATTTTGAGGGGAAGGAGTTGGGTGAGTAAGGCAAGAGTCAGACACATGTTTTACATGACTGCACATGTACAATCTATATCTGATTGCTTTTCATCTCAGGGTGTGGAAAGAGGAAGAAATAGAATTTGAAACTAAAAACTATTTTTAAAAAGTTAAAAATTATTTTAACATGTCATTGGGGTAAATAAAAGATATATTTAAATAGACAAGTATTTGAATTCTTGTGGGAGCACAGAGATATAAATAAATATTCCTTTATATAATGCAGATCAGAATCCACTTAGGCCTTCTCATTCTATGTAAATACTACCCACATTTTTCCATATATCTTCAATAAGATGAACTACCCAAAGTGCTAAAGAGTCTCCTCTTAGCATTGTGAGTTATAGGAGTACTAACACAATGAGAGACAGTCAAAAACAATTTTGTGGAAAGCAGTTGCTGATGAAGTCGATCTGCTTGTTGTTGTCCTTGGTTGTTCACCCTTTTCCTGACCTTGGAGTCAAGATTTGTTCCTAAATCCTGTCTCTGATCCTTAATTATTTAAACTCTCCAACTCTAGGCCATACTCCCAAGTTTTTAAGTTGCAGAGAAGCAGGGAATCCTCCCTCTTGGTAAAATCACAAGTCTATTCCATAACGGTTAACCATTTCCCTATGTCTCTGTTGTAACAGTCAGATCAACCATGTTCTTAATATCTGCCACACTAGCCAGCTTCAGTATTATCATTGGTTTTCTGTGTAATGTTTCAAGTACAGATGCAAACAAATTTTTTTAAACATTAGGAAGAAGTTTTTAGAGCCAGAAACATTTGTATTAATGAAAAACATCGGCAATGAAGACCATAATATAGATTTGAGGTGCTCTCCACCTTTGCACATAATACTTTAATGGCTTCCCATGGCATTGCCAAAATATGCAGACACCTTGTCTAACATTCAAAGCCTTCTAAGCTATTTACCTCTCTCCTTTCCTAGACTAATTTCCCGCTCGCTTCTAACCCAAAATTTATGCCTACTCCAACCCAATAGGATTTTTTATTTAACCTAAAGTTTAACAAATGCTTTCCTCCATTCACTTCTCCCACTGGGGACATCCTTCATCTCTCTTCCATCCAAACTTTCTCCCATACAACCAAGATAAGTCAAAACTTGTTTTCTTTAGGAAATGTTTTTAACAACTACACTATGATTTCCTTCTTTTCTGAATCCCTTCAGTTTTGACTGTCTATAATAGTCATAGAAAAACTGAATTATTTGTAGCCCTGTGACATCACTTTCATGATTCATTTATTCAATGTACTACTTACTCTCGACCCAGGGCAAGTCTGGAATTGTCGTATTATCCATTTCTTCAAGCCACAGTTTCCTCTGATATAATATGGGAGTAATTGTAGTTTTATATTTCTCACTATAAACCTCTAAAATAAGAAGTATGAGAATTATCATCCCCATTTCATACAGGAAGAAACTGAAGCACATAGAGATGATATACCTGTTCAGAGCCAGATGGAACCCAGCTCTTTCATGATACTAGATCTCTTTCTATATTGCTTCAGAATAATTATATATGCACTACCTTCTTTGTAAGATTATTGTAAGGAAAGTACTTTGTGATCTTTAAAACAAAATTCATAACGATGATGATGAAGATAATAATTGTTAGTGCTATATAAAAATATATGCAATAATTGCTAATGTTATATATGTTTGTGTATATGTGCATGTATAATATATATTATATATCATTTGAAGATTTGAAAAATATTTTGTATATCTTAGCTGATTTGATCCTTATAACAAGCCAGTTAGGTAAGCTCTATTAGGATCCTTACTTTACAAATGAGGAAAGTGAGACTGAGAGATCTTGTTTAAATTCACATAGGTCGTAGGTGTTTTATGAGTGATTCAGATTAAAATTCATTCATTTCTAAAAATAACTTTTCATATATGTTTACATCTGATTTCCTCTACTATGATATGCTTTTAGGGCTGAAGCCATTTTTCATTTCTGCATCTTATTCAGTGTTCTAGCACAGAAGGCATTTAATTGATAATGATTGAATCAAACTAAGGAAGTGGTTCTATCAGGCACTTAATGACATTTTAAGAGAAAATTTAACAGTCTACCTCTTTTCCAAATCCCTATCCCCGGATTGCAAAACCCAGAAATACTGCATTATTTTTACAAAGACAAATATGTACTTGTCTGAAAACCCAGTCCTTTTGACAACTTCCTTTTCTGGAGAAATAACACGGGCTCCAAAAACTTCATAACTGATCACACACAAAATCAAACAACATTGAAGTTAATTTGGTTCAGCCCTTGCTTGAGTTTTGCAAGCTTCAAACAGGCACTTTTCCTATTATGAACAAATTGAGGGCTGGGTTTGGGGTTTTTCTAAGGGCTTATTTCAATCAAAAACATCTGAATTTCTGAACTCTCTGTGTTGCATAATGTCATGAAGCTAAATGAAAAATCAATCCTAAGTTGTA
>NC_133622.1:184957330-184989830 GCF_048593235.1 Sminthopsis crassicaudata | reverse complement strand
ATTTTCTTGGAAAGGTAGATAACTGTAGTCATATGACATGGTATACTTTATCAGTCAGAGCCATTGTGTTGGCTTTCTCTGCTTAATGATTTACTTTGTTACAAAAGAAGATCTTCTTGCTAAGTGAGGGATGATATATTAGGAAATAACCAAGATATAAAAACACAAATCATTAATAAGACATTAATTTAAAATTTAATGGAAACATAGAAGAAACATTTTAAAATGTGGTATACAATGAAAATAACTTCCACCTGACCTTTTAAAATGTGTTATTGATGCTTAAAAGTGGGAAATGGATGGAAGAAAATACATCAACATTGGTTACAATAATCTACTGCCATAATGAGAAGCATCAAAAGCCTAAAAAAAAATACCATTGTCAGCAAATATTGGGCTTTCCGATCAGAGAGGTATGGTAACAACATTGTGAAGGCATTTAGGGATTGATTATTGAGATATCTGAGGAAGGGAAGAGAGCAAAGGCATTGGGGAAAATTTCAAATCTTACTGCTACCCAAAAAAAGATTGAGAAAAACACTTTTCAATCTATACAGAGTGTTCCAAAAGTGTTAGTACATTTTAAAGTTATTGAACCTTTTGGTATACCACCAAAACACAGTGTGTGTATATATATACAAAAAAACCCCCACTAGAAATAGATATAGATATACACAGAGAGAGGAGGGGTATACTAAAGCCCTGCCTTGCCTACTTTACTCCAAAATGAAGAGAAAAGAGAAAGAGAGAGGGAGAAGAAGAGGAAGAGGGAGGAAGGAAGGGAGGGAGAGAGAAAGAGAGACAGAGAGAGAGAGAAAGAGAGAGAGACAGAGAGAGAGAAAGAGAGAGAGAGAGAGACAGAGAGAGAGAGAGACAGAGAGAGAGACAGAGAGAGAGAGAGAGAGAGAGAGAGACAGAGAGAGAGAGAGACAGAGAGAGACAGAGAGAAAGAGAATGTGTTTCATTAAGTATTAGCAGGAAACAGAGAGGTTTTACAGGGGATTTTCCAGACTAGATCATATCTATGCTATTATCTCATAGATAATTGTTTATTAACTGTAGCTATTAAAAAATTTAATGTAGAAGAGCAAAATGTCATTTTAAAAGTTCTCTTCCAGCAAAGTGTCTCTTATACATACATCAAAACCATACAAGATACCTTAAAAGACACAGGCAATTGGATAACATGTTTATTGGGTTCTCTGGAATTATGGTTGGTCCCTAAAATCTTTTAAAGTGATTTGTCTTTACAATGTTATTATTTTATAAATTGTTCTCTTAGCTCTGTATGCCTCACTCCACACCAGTTCATTAAAGTCTCCCCAGGTTTCTACGAAGCTGTCTCCTTCAATTATTTCTTATATCACAGTAATATTCTATTACATTTATATACCATACTACGTTAAGCCATCCCCAGCTGATAGGTACCCTTTTAGTTTCCAGTTCTCTACAACTACAAAAAGTTGCTATAAATATTTTTGTACATATGGGTCCTTTTCCCTTTTCTTTTATTTAACTGATATAGACCTAGTAGGAATAATACTGTGTCAAAGGCTATGAACAATTTAATAACTTTTTGAGCATAATTGCAAACTACTTTCCAGAATAGTTGGACTCATTCAAAGCTCTGTCAACTTTAATATGCCCATTTGATTAGTGTCCACTTTCTCACAGTTCCCTACAATTATCATTTCCCCTTTTTGTCAACTTTGTCAATATGATGGCTACAAAATGGCATCTCACAGTTTTTAATCCTGCATTTCTCTAATTATTAATTGTTTGGAATTTTTTCCCATATGGCTTGTGTTTCTTCCTTAGAAAACAATATATTCATATCCTTCAACCATTTATCAGTGGATGTGGGGAGCGGCTTTTTACCTTGGACTCTCAAAAAAAGATGAAACATGATTTTCAATTATTGACAAGTAAGTGGTATGAAAAGTGAAGAGGATTAATCGTCAAGAGATCCATTTGAGTCTTGGCTTTACCAGTAACTCATTGTGTGACAATGGATAGATCACTTTCCCCTTTCTAGATCTCAGTTTTCTAATCTGTGAAATGAGAATGTTAGGCTGAATGATTTTCAGGGTCTGTTTCAAATAAACTGTATATCCTGTCTTCTGAAAGCTCCTTTAGTTTCTGTGCTCTAAAGTCCCTCCCAAATCTGACATTCTCTGATTCCCTACCTATTAATCTCTTATACACAACTGGAGGATTTAAACCCATGTAAACTATTAGAAACTTTCTTATCCTGGCTCATTAGATTTCCCTTTCACTGCCCCCTCTAGCTTTTCAAAGATTATACTGGCTGAGCAGGAGCTTTGCCTCCTGAATTCCCTTCTCAGAGTCTGAAGGTTTTTCTCAGGCTTTCTATGATTGTTCTGGCTCTAATTTGCCGCTTTACAAAATTGCCTTCTTGACTTTCTCTTCTGAAGTGAGGCGCTCCCAGGACCACCAGGGCTGCTTTGGGCTCAGACCCTGATCAGGCAGTGGAAGAAGGTCGCCTGCTCCCCAGCCCTTAGCCTGGAGTCACTATTACTTCTAATTGCTGACTGGCTGAAAGCTTTGAAGGACAAATGCTTGTCCTAAGGCAGGACCGCTGATGGATGTAGGCGTTTCTTGTACTTGTCATTAGTAATTGAGAGAAAATTAATATTTACTATCCAGAGTTGCCTAGGAAGGAGAAAGCAGGCAACTTGATGGAAGAAATTCCAAAGAAGAAAATTTGAACTCCTTTCTAATACTTTGAACTCAGTTGTCAACCATTAAAAGACTGCTAAAAGAAACATGATATAAGCCTGATTGTTGAATTCACCCTTTCTCAGAATTTCCCCCATCCTTGAACTTTTGCATTGCTCAATACAGTTATATTAACCTCGGATGTACCTTAGACACAGTTATTTAGATCAAAGGAAGGGAGAAACAGAAGTTTGTGACAAGCTACTTCCCTTAGTCATACTCACTCTTAAAACAATGGAGCAATTTCCATTACCCAGAATGTCCTGGAGGATGATGAATTAAAGTTTCTGGGTAACCTGAGGTGAAGCAGAAATGCTAGAGGTAGAAAAGTCATTCTAAAAAGTCCAAATCCCTTTCCTGATTTAGTAAGTTGAATCTAGTGAACACAGAAGTAATATTATAGGAGAGAGAATTCTCAAAGTCCTCTCCTAATCTTCCCAATTCTCTTTTATTTGCTTATTCCCATAAGATCCAGTTATCTTTAAACAGATGACTCTCATCTCTACACTTTGTCCAAACTTACTCTCACTTATGAGTTCCAGTTATGTATCTCTAACTCTTTTGGACATTTAATTAATTTTGATTCAATATTTTAAAAAAGGAAATTTATTATCTTCTTTCCTAAATCTGCCCAGCTTCCAAATTTCTACATTTCAGTTGAGAGGAGTATCATCTTCCTAATCATCCAGGTTCATCACCTCAGTGTCTTCTCTGATCCTTCCCTCTTTCCCATACACTCCTATGCTCAATCAGCTATTGTATCTTTGCAAACATCTCTCCTTTCAGCATCTCTCCCATCCATCCCTTTCTCTGTGCTGTCACATTAGCATCCTTATCATTTCTTGCCTAGCCTCTTGTCCTAGTTTCCTAATTGTTCTTTCTGCTTCTGGTCTTAACTCTCTCTAAGACATCTGAAAAAAGTCATTTCTGGGACTTGAAGAGACTTTGCAATAGAATTAAATTAGTCACTGTTGAATACAACAGACTTTAATTTTATGATTTTAAGGGAAGGTGTTTTGGCTTATCAGGAAACACTCAAAAGAGCATGAGGGGATAGTGATGACATATACAACCAGGGAAAGATAGATGCTATTGATGCAGTATCCATACATTCCCCAGATTGAAGTAGCAGCCAGCACTCTTAATGTGGTGTGGGAAGGGCCATGGAAGTGAGATTACCAAAGGTACTATCTTGGGCATGATGGTCAAGGCAGGAGGAAAAAAGATACAGGACATTGCTGCCAGGACAGTGGTGAATTGTCACACCAAATTCTTCCTTGTTGATGGGTTGACCTTCTGAATCCATTCTCATTCCATGTATTCCTGGGTTTAGGGCTCCTGAAAAGGGCCAGTATTTTATAAGAGAGTTGGGGGTAACTTACTCAAATATGTCTGATGAATTTCCTATCTCTGAAAGAAAACCATGCCAATCAACAAGGTTATAAGGGAAATAAGTTTATAATCTGAAAAATTTGTTTTTAAAAATGTTGAGTCTTTTCTGACTGCATCCAGAAAGAGGATTATAGGGATGTGGATCATAACATGTATTTTTACCTTTTTGTTACTGCTTGCTTGATTTTTGTTTTCCTTCTCATTTTCTATACTTTTTAATTTAATTTTCTTGTGCAAGCATAATTGTGGAAATATGTATAAAAGAATTGCCCATGTTTAATAAATATTGGATTACTTGCTATCTAAGGAAGAGGGTAGGGGAAGAGAGGGAGAAAAGATTTTGAACGCAAAGTTTGAATAAAGAAAAAGAAAAAAATGAGTCTAGGCAGGAGAAGGATATGTAACTAGGGCAAAGACAAATTAGGTCAGAAAAATTATTTTTGTTTTGAAATAAAACACCGTTATTCACAAATTTCACAATCTTTCTAAGGCACAAGACTGACCATATGCCTCCTCTGCTATAGAATACCTCTAGAATACAATACAAGAGCCTGATATTTAAGACTCTTCACACTCTGGAGCCAATCTACTTTTCCAGACTTATTTTATGATACTCACTTGGACTCATTCTACATTCCAGGCAAACTAGACTACTTGTTATTTCTAAAATGCATCATTTTATCTCTTCCCTCCATATGTTTGTCTAAGTTGGACTCCATATCTGAAATGTTCCCTATGCTCTGCATCTACTGCTCTCCTTGGTTTCAACTCCCACAAGATGTCCCTTTTAGGATAAGCTCATCACCTCTAATCTATCACCATGCTGCTAATTCAAACCTTGATTGACACTATATCCCTCGGCCTTCTTCTTCCTCTGATTATAAGGTTGGAGAGTAGAATACCAAATTCCTCCAGTGCCTTCATTTATAGGGGGCAGAAACTGGACTTTCAGTCCCTCCAATTTCTATCTGCTTCTCTGCCTGATTTCAGCTCCACCAGCAAGATCCCCCTTCACTGGATACCACATGGTGTTCTATCCCCCCACAGAAACTTTCTTGGCTTCTTTTTTATATCATCTTCCCATCTTCTTGAGGACATAGGTTGTATTTCTTTTAATTATTTGTATTCCCAGTACTTAGCACAATACCTGATACATAGTAGGTATTTAATAAATCAGAATTGGATTGGATTGATAATTCATTCTCTCTTCATCTCTGCTATCCATGATGTTTGTAAAGAAACAAAGACCCAGATAAAAATGATATTCTCAAGGTCATATCAGAAATTGGCAACATAGCTGGTGCTCAAATTCAGATCTTCTGATTCTTGGTCAATAGTTCTTTCTACTATATTGTCCTGCTCATCTCCTAAAATCCTAGAATCTGGAAGAGAGCTCAAAAATCATCTAGTACAACTTTTTTTTATTAAGCAGAGTAGAAATTGATTGAGAATCAGAAGGACTGAGTGAAAGAGATTATTAAATTGCCTAAATTCACTTTAGTCTTAAGTAGAATAGCCAGTATTGAAAACCTGGTTTCTGATTCCAAAGTCATTACACAATATAATCATAAAAGATAAATATAGTTGAAAATTTCAGGTTTTCTGGACACTTTTTCTGAGTGTTTGCTATTTCTGATATAAAAATTGTAACAGATGCAGAGTAAGGAGAAACATCTTAGCACGAAACTTCTTCTGAGGATCTACCTTCCAGGGATCATGCTTATTCTATACCCACAGAATCACACAAATAACTCAAGAGCAGGAATACTCAGGGACCAATTGTCTGACAGATTTCTGTACTTTAGGAAAGGACAAATATGAAGGAAATGACATACTACTTCCAAGCAACAATGTCTAGAAATTGAATTTGACATTATCTAATTTGGTTTATAGGGTACTCCTGTAGATAAAAGGCATGGAAGTGAATTTCCCCAACATTTTCTTGTTTACCACATACCTTGCAACTGAAAGAGGCACTGGACTGGTGCAATAACATAGACATTGTCTAAATATTTCCTCTTAGTAAATTAAAGGGAATTTAAAATCTACTGACTCCTAATATGGTAGTGTCAGAAAGGAACATAGAATATAGCAGATCACAGCTGGAAGAGTTCTTAACTTAGTCCAAATTTCTTCTCTTTTATGATTACGTGTGGACATTGAGACGTAGAGAATTTGCAAATTCTTCAAGGTCATACATTTGGCTCAATAAACATTTATTGAGTGATTACCATATTCATATACTGAGATAGGGACAAAAAGACCCTGTAAGCTCCATCAAATATATAACATGTTTAATTTTTAAAGCCTTTACCAACCTGGATCCTTCCTATCATTCCAGTTTTCTTACACACAGTCTTCCTCTAAAAATTCTGCCATCCATTTTTTTTACCTCCTTACTATTCTTTGAAAATCTGACTCTGTCTTTTCATTGGTCAACCTGACTACCTGGAATGTCATCTCTCATGTATATCTCCTGGCTTTCCTGACTTCGTCCAAAAATCAGTTCAAAATTCACCTTCTCTATTAAGTTTTTCCTAGAATAATGGACTTTTGATTAGGGATGATGTGCACTTAACAAAGGCTAGTAAAAATGTACTTATCTAAAGTACATTTGATTTTAAAAATTAAATCAAAAGAGCTATAAAGTCATGGAATCTGGTGACAGTAGTCTTGTAGATTTATAAGCTAGTTATAACCTTAAGAATAGCAACAATATGAGTAGGACCAGGAGATCATTGTATACTTCAACAACAATACTATATGATGATCAATTCTGATGGACGTGGCCATTTTCAACAATGAGATGAACTAAATCAGTTCCAATAGAGCAGCAATGAACCAACTACACTCAGTGAAAGAACCCTGGGAGATGACTATGAACCACTACATAGAATTCCCAATCCCTCTATTTTTGTCTGCCTGCATTTTGGATTTCCTTCACAGGCTAATTGTACACTATTTCAAAGTCCGATTCTTTTTGGACAGCAAAACAACTGTTTGGACATGTATACATATATTGTATTTAATTTATACTTTAACATATTGAAAATGTATTGGTCAACCTGCCATCTGGGGGGGGGAAGGAGGGGACAAATTAGAACTAAAGGTTTGGCAATTGTCAATGTTGTCAAATTACCCATGCACATATCTGGTAAATAAAAACTATTAAAAAATAAAAAATTAAAATTAAAAAAATAATAAAATAACTGTAGACAAAATTTTAAAAAAATAACAACAATAATAGCAGTGGAGACACTTCAAAATTCACATAAAACAAAGCCCAATAAAAGAAAAATAAAACTCATTACCTCATATGTTTTTATATAAAATTGTAAAGCATCAGTAATAGGAAAGGTGAGCCAGAAATTGTCTTAACACAAGTCATTCCAAAAAAGAATCTCTGAGATTTAATGGAATAGGTAGGTCCATGACTGGCATATGATTATAGTAGGATAGACCTCATTCCAAAAGTGTAATATAAGTTAAGGGGAGAGAGCAATGGAACTGGACTAAATGACATTGTTTAGGAGGAAGACCCTTGAGTAAGAGGAATTTCAGTTACCAGAACAGTGGTAAGCATCTTGGTGAAGAAAGCTGGAGGAAGTAATAGAATAATATTGTCACTGAGCTCTCCTGTAGACTACCTGGGCAGAAAAGAAAATCTAAATTATTTGGGAAACATCACAAGTCTGGCATGGAGGTATGCTATAATAGTAGTAAACAGTAACTTCAATTATTGAAACTCACTCTCTGCCTTTTTCTATCCCTGATTTTTTCTGTCTCCCTTCTCTCTTCTCCAAAGACCGAGGAGCTAATAATTTTTGGCTTGTCTTTAAAAAATACATATTTTTGTGCTTTAAAAGACAAAGATGAGAGGTGTTGTTGTACTGGACCTAAATCTCTCCAACAAGGAGAAATTAATTACTAAAATAGAAGTGATAGGAACCTGGAAAAGTGACTACTCCATTTTGTAATCAAGGATAGAGAAGTATCTAGACATGCTATATATGGACAGATCCAATTTCAAATAATTCAGACTTTCATTATGAAGAATTTACCACATCTCTTGTGGTTGACTTCGACAGGATCTTCGGTAAGATCCCCCAAACTAAAATTCTACAGAAGAAGTCCGATCAGGGAATATGGGAAGCTCTCCAGAATTAAATTTTAGGGCACAGAGAAAAACAATGTCAATGAGAAGGGACATGTGGGGATTTGTTTAATGCAACAAATATAGACAGTCAGGCAATAAACTATCAGTTTAATTTTAAAGAGATAATGACTTGAAGACAAAAGCAAGGGCAAATAATGGAGGATGAATATAAGTGTAACATTGCTTAATACATTCTGAGTTAAATAAACAAAGGTATTATGTGATCCTATGAAATCTATGATCCTAAAGTACTATAACAGTCACAATCTACTTCACTACTCAATGAAATAGTTCGTGTGAGCAGGAGAAGGTAATCTGGGGAGATGTTTTATTTTTATCTCATTAGGAAAAAAAGAAACATCAAAAGAGAGAAAGCCTTATTTAGAATGTTTAGGACTATGGTAAAAGACAATGAAGAGAATGCAGAAACACCCATCTTTTATGCTCCTCTATTTTTCCTTTGGAAACATTTTCACCAAATTAAAAATGGCACAGGATTAAAAATGGCAAAAATGGAGTTAAAATCCAAGTTAAATTTCTGTTTTCATAAATCCAAGGCAGCTGGTCCAGATGAAGTACATCCTTGGGGAAGGAAAGAAATGAAATTAGATAGTCATTCTTAATAGGTATAAATAAAAAAATTTACTTAAGTTCAGAAAATGAACTTCACAAGCAAATAGGGGAAGTTGTGGCCAGATAACACTTTTTTTTCTGAAAATTATCTGGAGTGTTGGTGGACTTTATATTCAATATAATTCAATAATATGCTATTGAAGCCAAGAAAGCTCATATATTCAGTGACTATATTAAGATAGGCATACTGTTCATGACTAGGGAGGTTATAATCTTTTTGTGCATCACCCTGATCAGAATGCATCTAGAACATTATGTTAAGTTCTAGGTACAACATTATAAGGAAAGACTGATAAACATGAGTTTCCAGAAAAGAGAGACTTCAATAGTTAATATCAAACTTTATGAATAATTCCACAATTGGAATCTAAGGAAAGCATGGGGGGATTTGGAAAGGGACACGGTCCTCTAGATACAAGGTCCTCTATAAGAGAACCTAGTGTACAGTGAGACCACTGCTAAGACTATTATGTAGTAGGGATTGGCTATGAAGAAGCTCATCTGTTGAATAGGGAGGTCTTAGGATCCCATTTTGGTCTGGCAAGTTCCTTTTACTGATACCTTCAGATAAGGAAGCTTCATTGATACACAGTTTATTTTTATGCTAGCCTATGACTTAAGCTATTAGGCAATCAAATCAAAGACTGAAGGCTGAGAAAGATATAGTCCAATATCTTCACTTACCAGATGAATTAAGGTTAAGTTAATTTCCCAAGGCCACATAAGGAGACCTCATGGAGAAGATCTGAATTCAGGTCCTCTGACACCCAGGATCCATGCTCTTTCTATTGTTAGCTAGGTGGCATTGCAGTAGAGTTTCCAGGACTCAGAAAGACTCATCTTCATGAATTTAAATCTGACTTCAAATTACTGGCTATATGATCCTGAGCAAGTTATCCTCTTTGCTGCAGTTTACTTATCTGTAAAATGAGTTGGAAAAGGAAATAACAAACCATTCCAGTGTCTTTGCCAAGGAAAATCCCAAATGGACAAAGAATTGGACATGATTGGAACAACTAAATATCATTTGTTAGACACATCATGGCTGCAAGGGAACTAATGAAAAAAAAGTCAGATGGAGGAGGTCTAGGTGTACCTGATCTAAAGCTATATTATCTAGAAGCAGTCACCAAAACTATTTGGTATTGGCTAAGAAATAAACCAGTCGATCAGTGGAACAGATTAGATACAAAGGACAAAAAAGGGTACATCTATAGCAATCTAGTCTTTGACAAACCCAAAGATACCAACATTAGGGATAAAAATTCATTATTTAGACACATCATGGTATATGTTTCATGACAGATGAGTAGTGATGTAAAAATGCTTATTGATAGATACTGCTGCCAATCATAAACACTAAAACAGAAACATTTTATAGCTAGTTTTTTTTCCTATGTTCAACATAAGTCATTATATCTAAATAATCAGTGAGAACCAAGTAGAATTTCTAAAACTCTTATATGGTTTTCAATTACATAAACAGGAAGAATATGATTAGAATTTTACAGTGGGAAAATGAGAAGGTAAAGGTTCACACATCAAAGAACTGATAATAGGAAATCTAATGATCTGAAAATACTGGAGCTAAAGTTGATCTTAAGCTGGAAGTCTGCAGATAACAGGACTGACAACAGATCTAACCTTAGACATCCCAGCTAATTTCAAAAGGTTAAAATAAATTGTGTAACTTACTTCCTCAGACAAAATGGCAGCTGTACTAAAATTCTCCTATATCATTAGTAAGCATCATCATAGATACTTGATAGCTTTAAAGATTCCTGGTAGTTGGTCTCATATGAAGTCCAGCCTATAAACTCATTGTTCAGTCAACAACTTTCAGTCTCACTTCTACTCTCTAATTTCCAGGGGAAGACCAACCCATAGTGATGTCAGTCTGCAATAGTCCAGGTCTGGACAGCAGGAATGTGCATCTCAGATGGGCTAAGCTATGATCTGGTGCCAATGGAATATTGACAGACATGGAGACAGCAGACTGGAAAGTTGCTTGGATTTAGGGATGTACACTCTTCACATTTTAGCTACTTCTTTGAGTTATTTTTTACCTGCTTAAAAATGACAGATGCTACCAGATTTTCTGTTTTTGCACTGTAGGACCAAATTGCAGTGGAACCTTTCTTGCTGTTTCTTTATATTAGGATTGATTAAAGGAACTGGGAAATTTTTAACATGAAGAAGAGGAAACTTGGGGGAAATAAAATAGATGACTTGAAGTATTTGAAGGGATTCAGCTGATTCTCTTTCATCCTAGAAGGCAGAACTAGAATAGAGGGTCAAATTTGCAGAGGAAGATTTAGATTTAACATGAGGACAAGTTCCAAACAATGAGAGATGTGAAAGAGTGGAACGGCGGTGAATATCCCCTGACTGTGAGTATGCAAGTACAGGTATTATGGCCACTCATCAGGGATGGGTTAGAAGACATTCTCGTTCAGAGCTTGATTGGACTAGCTAGGCCTAGACTTAAGTCTAAGTAAAGCTACACTTAACTTAGAAGACCCTTCCAACCCTGAGATTCTATAATGGATGCTACGATTTGTTATAGATCAAAAGTTATTCTATGTAGCATAAAGGAAAAAAAAAATCTTGAATTGTAAGGCATTATGGAAAGAGATTTGAGTTGGGGGAAAAAAGAAACTGGTTTCTAGTCTTAAATTTTTCTTTAATTAAATGTGAGACATCGAGCAAGGCATTCAATCTCTCTGTTTTGGCTTCCTAACAAATTAGGAATAGGATAACAATTTGTAAGGTAACCCCATATTAGGATTATGGATTTATAAGATAATAGGGGCAACTTGGTGGTGCAGTGGATGGAATGCAGGACCTGGAATCAGGAAGACCAGAGTTCAAATGTGACCTCAGACCCTTACTAGCTGTCTGACCCTGAGTATCACTGAACCTCATTTGCCTCAGTTTCTTCATCTGTAAAAAGAGAGCTAGAAAAGGAAATGACCCACCACTTTAGTATCTTTTCCAAGAAAATCCCAAATGGGGTTACAGTGAGTCAGACATTATTGAAATGACTGAAGAACAACAAAAGAAAAACAGTGTCAGAGACTGGAGCCCTTAGAGATAGAATTGAGGCATCTGAATTCCAGTGCCCCTCCCTATCTTCCTTCCATTATATGAGCTATATCTTCCTTTCTCTTGGACACAGTTTCCTATTCTGTGTGATGAAAGAATTCAATTACATGTTCCCCAAGATCCTTTCCAACTCTACCATCCTAATTCCCCTCAATGTGAATTCCTTCCTTCTCTCTCCCGTTTTTCCTGAATGTCTTATTTTTATGACATTGTTTGTAATGTTGTGCCCCATTAGGTTGTGACCTCCTTGGGAGAAGTAATTGTCTTCTATCTCTTTTTGTATCCCCAGCTCTTAGCCCAGGGACTGCCCCATAATAGGCACTTAATAAATGCTCGTTGACATAAGTTGACTTGCCTTGACTAAAAAGCTGTGATTCATCTTCATTCTTCTCTGTTTTGAAGCTGCAATTCGCAGCTCAGACAAGAGCATCCATCTCAGTCCTGGGCACAGTGAGGAAGCAGTCAAGGCTTCAGGGGAAGTGATTGGAACCAGATGTTAGAACTTTGTACTCTCATGAATCTTAAATTTCCCACTGGGGTCACTGATGTGTTGGGTAAAGGGAAGAAGATGGAGGATAATAGGATCTGGGTCTTAAAGGTCACCTAGTCACACCTTCATTTTATAGAGGGAGAAACTGAGGTTTAACAAGGTGTAATGATTCATATGCAGGACATTTTTTTTTCCTCCTAAAAAAAAATGTCCTAGCTAGGGGTATGAAGGGACAGGGAGTGGTCTGAATAGACATTTTTATTCTGTTCCCCCCTCCATTCCTCCACTTCCTCCCCACACCCTGGGGAGCTCCAGTTCTGGGCAGCCAGGCAGCTCCAGTCCCACAGTGTTTACGTACTAATGTGCTAGGTCACACCCTGAGGGCTGCTTTGCCCGAGCTCCTTGCAGTGGGACTGTGAGAATCTCT
This sequence comes from Sminthopsis crassicaudata, assembly GCF_048593235.1. Lineage (NCBI taxonomy): Eukaryota > Metazoa > Chordata > Mammalia > Dasyuromorphia > Dasyuridae > Sminthopsis > Sminthopsis crassicaudata. Next base: position 184,976,888 of record NC_133622.1, on the reverse strand, counting down.
GGTGTTGCCCTTCAGTGACTGGGAATGGGGTGAGATTGGGGGGTGGAGGGAGAAACTTGGAAGAGTGGTGGCCCCAGCCAATGGGGGAGGTGACTCCTTGTCACCTCATCCGGCAAGTTTGCCTGGCACATGCAAACATACTCAAAGACCCACAAATCTCATCATTTTCATGGTAAATGTAAGGGTTTACAAAATGAGTTCACGTGGACTCTGACTCATAGGCACAAGCTTGGACACAGACTTTCATTTTATTCCATTCATACAAGGAAATCACACATATTTTTACATATATAATTCACATGTTTCTCCATATAACATACACATTAACATATAAAATGTACACTGAAGTACAAAACTCATGTATATACTCACACATACAAATGAATAAGCATCTATTGAGATCCTATGTTAAGCACATAACAAATATTATCTCATTTGGACCTCACAACAATCCTGGCAAATAGGTGCTATTGTTGTGCCCCAACAAACCCCCTTTTGTTGACAGTTAAGAAAACTGAGGCAGAAATAAAGTGATTTACCCAGGGTCACACAGCTAAGAAGTGTGGAGACTGGATTTGAATTCAAATTTTCCTGACTTCAGATCCAGCACTCAACTGATTGTGCCACTTGTCGTGGAATTAGGATCATGGGAGCTTACACATACTTTGATTCACATAAATTTGCATATATATATTTATTCACATATACATGCATAAAGGCATTTGTAGACATACAAACACAAAAGCACAAATAGACTTTCACAGACATTCGCAAGTATACGAACACAGAAACATAGACTTTTACAGACATTCACAAATATATGAACATAGAAACATATATAGACTTTCACAGACATTCACAAATATACAAACACAAAAACAGACTTTCACAGACATTCACAAAATATAAACACATATATGGACATATATAGATTTTTACAGACATCACAGACATTCAAACATAGATTTTCATATATACATTTCTATCTGCCTAAACTCTTGTACAAGTGTATACATTTATATATAAACTCACACATATTTGAACATGCTCCCATATATACTCCCATGTGCATATATCATCCCATATAGATGCACATTGAATGCTCATACATAATCACATATATGCACATAGCTTCATACATATAGTGATATTGGGCCGTTTATGACAATTGTTTTAAGGAAAATGTCACATACAATAAATTTCCTTTAAAATGTGTTTTTACTAAATTGGGCCAAAGGATTTTGGTCTTCTTCCCCCTGCAAGCTGAAGACACGTTTATGTAAACGTGTTTACATTTTCAGCAGGGATATGATTTCCAGGAGTCCAGGGTGTGATGTCGGCTCAAATTCCGGATGGTAAAACAGCGGTTTTTGAGGTTAATGTGAGATATGTCCTGAAATACGGCAAAAAACAAGCCTCCTCAGAAAAAGGCATTCCATAAACTGCTAATCCCCTCCACATGGATAATATTTCCCCATCGCTGCAGGCCTATCTATTTCCTTTTGAACTTGTGAACAGAAATTGATTCAAGGTGACGAATTTGTAATCAGTTATGATTGATGGGCCTGAGTTGGGAATCGGATGGTGTTCTATCAGTTCTCAACTTTCCTCCGAGCAAATGTTTCATTTTATCTACCATAATCTCCACGTCTGACGGAGGGACCTGCATTCGGAAAATAAAGTCAACTGTGATGTGTAACTTTTATTGAAACAGATGCCATTTAATTAAGGGTTCAAAGAGAGGGAAGTATTAAAATGGAGCTTTTGGCTGCCAAGCCCCTATTTCAGACAGAGGGCAGAGCCCGTGTTCAACTATTACTGTGATTAGGTAGGTAATGACTTGGGAGCTAATCTCTCCGGACTAAAAAGAGAACAGGGCAAGATGGAAATAGAAACATCTGTCTGAATATTCTAATTTCAAAGGATAATTGTGAAACTTTGGCTTGGGATTTTCTGATATTTCTCCTCCGTTCCCACCCCTTCACATGATTTCATTAATTCTTCTCAGCCCTAAAATGTCCTCAGGATGGGGACCAGTGAAAAATAGTGGAAAAAGTCCTCAAGTCAGGAAGACTCTTATGTGGGCTAATGACCTGCAAGATACAACTTCAAGAAGAGAATTTTTCAAAGCTATTAGCTCAATACAAATGGAGGTGGGAAGAGTCTGGGAAAGGCTCATGTTCCTTCTCAGTGTTATTCTTTCATCTTTGATTAAAAAGAAGATATTGTACTATCTGATCTCTAAAGTTCCCGTATCCTATGTTCTTCTAGGTTTCCTTCCAAGATGAACGCATTGTATTCTATGTCCTAAGGGTTTATCCAGCTTTAATATTCCATAGTCTATATTTTAAAGTTCCTTCCATCTCTGACATTCTATGTTTTATGTTCTAAGGCACTTTCAAGCTCTCTCATTGTATGATTGTTATTATTTTCCCTTCACGATATCTTATGGTTATCTTAAGACTATACATACATACACATATGCCACAAGCACATGTATATACTAATACACACATATAGGCACAAAGCTGTTCATTCCACATGAGTTTTTATTTTATTTTGCTGAGGCAATTGGGGTTAAGTGACTTGCCCAGGGTCACACAGCCAGGAATGTTAAGTGTCTAAGACCAGATTTGAACTCAGGTCCTCCTGACTTCAGGGCTGCTGCTCCCAACTGCCCCAAAATGGGTTTTTATGAGGTCTTGAAATTCTATGTCTGACAAATGTGATGTGGAAGAAGAAGAAACTAAGGTGATGTTAAGCATTGGAGTATGCTTAACACAGGATTCTGAAAAAGAGAGATAATAATCATATAGTATAAAGAATCACGTCAGGGAAGCTAGTGGCACTGGCACTGAGCACTTAGCTTGGAATCAGTAAGACTCATTTTCATAAATTTGAATCTGGACACAGACATTTCCCAGCTGTGACCTTGACCTAGTCCCTTAATCCTGTTTGCCTCAGTTCCTCATCTATAGAATGAGCTGGAGAAGGATATAACAATATCCTTACCCCAAAAACCCCAAAACAAAATAGGGTCATAAAGATTTGGATGAGACTTAAAAACTACTTGACAACAACAAAGAATCATGGCATCATAAAGTAGAAATAAACTTTGCAGAGCAAATATGTGTGGAGGAGTATTTATTAAGCACCTACCATGTGCCACTCATTATGTAAACCACTTTATAAATATTTCATTTGATCCTCATAAGTACCCTAGGAGATAGGTGCTAGTATTATCCCCATTCTTACAGATGAGGAAACTGAGGCAGAGGTTAACTGATTTGCTCAGAGTCACACAGCTAACAAGCGTCTGAGACCACATGTGAACTCAGGTGTTTCTGACTCCAGGTCCAGTGTTCTATTCAACTATATCACCTGACTGCCTTGGCAATAGTCCAATTTGTACCTGAACAAGGATTTTCTGTTCAATATCTTGATGTTTTTACAGATGTTTTTACAACTCTAGTAAGTGGCACCTACTTCCTACAAAAGGATTCCATTCAATTTTTTAATATCATTTGTTAAAAGATTATTCTTTTTTATCTCAAATCAACCTCTATAACTTCCATCTACTGTTCTTAATTTTGCCTATTAAGCTCAAGTAAAATAAGTCAGAAGTATTTCCCATAGGCTAATACAATGCCTACCCTCTTATCCCTATTCTTCCCTGGGCTAAATATTCCCAGTTGCTTCAATGGTAATGAAAATAGTATCATTTCCATTCTTTCCCATTAATAAACATGATCTTTTCTCTTTTACTCACTTTCTGTCCTCCCACATATCCAATTAGTTGCAAAATATTGTTTCAACCTCCACAATACTTGTCACAGCTGACCCCTTCTCTCTACTTGGATAGCCACCCCTTTAGTTTAAGCCCTCATAACCTCTCCCCTAGATCACTGCAATCAATTGCTAATTGGTCTCTCTATTAGAAGTCTCTTCAGCCACAAATCCATTTCCACACATGTACAAAACCTTTCTAAAATGGAAAAAGAACTGGATTTCAAGTCAGAAGATATGAAATTTTATTAAGCAATGATATGATCATATCATTCTCTTACTCAAAAGACTCTACAGTCTTCTGCCCTATTGACTCTAAAATAAAATTTAAACTTTTCTCTTTGTTTTTAAAGCCCTTCATGACCTGGCCTCTACTTGTTTTCCCAGCTTCAGTATACATTATTCACTTTCCCCTACTGGTCTATACAGCAAAATTGATATTCTTTCTTGGGCTCAAACATGGCATTCCATCTCCCATTTCTCTGACTCAACATTTCCTATATTCCCCTTACCAAGAATGAATCTCCTAGATTCCCACTCTTTCATTAATATGCAAACCAGAAAAGAAAATAGACCCACATGTGCAAAAATATTTGTAGCAGCTCTTTTTTATCATGGCAAGAAACTGGAAACTGAGCGGATGCCCGTCAAGATGTGGTATTTGAATGTAATGGAATATTATTGTTCTATAAGAAATGATAAGGAGGGGTATTTCAGACCAGCCTAGAAAGACTTACATGAACTGATGCTGAAAGAAATGAGCAGAAACAGGAGAACACAGTACACAGTAACAGCAAGATTATATGATAATCAACTGTGATAGATTTAGCTCCTCCCAGCAATATACAGTGATCCGAGACAGTTCCGATAGACTTGCCATGGAAAAGCCTGAATGCAGATTAAAGCACACTATTTTCACTTTTTTTGTTGATATTTGCCTTTTTCTTTCTCATGCCTTTTTCTTTTCTTTTTGATTTTTCTTTCACAACATGACTAATATGGAAATATGTTTAAAATGACTGCACTTGTATAACCTTTATCAGATTTCTTACTGTCTTGGGGAGGGGGTAACATTAGAAAGGGAGGGATACCTTAAAAAATTTGTAACCAAAATCATAAAAAAAAGGAAATTGAAAGTTGAAAAGTCTCTTTACATGCAGTTGGAAAAATAAACTACTATTGAGAAAAGAAAAAAAGGTGCAATTGAGGTACCACCTTCTGTACAAAGCCTCTCCTGATCCTTATATTTGCCATTCTCCCTCCCATAATACTTTGTATTTAATTCCTTTGCATTTGTTATTTATAAACATATATATATATGTGTGTGTGTGTGTGTGTGTGTGTGTGTGTGTGTGTGTGTGTGTGTGTGTGTGTTACCCTTCTAATAAAGAATAAGTTTCTGAATAGGAGGGATGGCCTATTTTTATTTTTGGTAATTTATAACTCCAACTCCTAAAATAGTGTCTAGGAGATAGTAGGTATTTAATAAATTCTATTTGGTTGATTGAATGAATGTGATCCTACTACGGCATGGTTTCCAGACCTCTTTACAATTGGTCACCCTTCTCTACCTTGGTTAGACCAAGTTTCATGTATTGTATTTATTTCTGAGCAACACATTCTATTTTATTTTATTTTAAAATCTTTTTATTGAAGCTTTTTTTTATTTTCAAAACATAAGCATGGATAATTTTTCACCATTGATCCTCACAAAACCTTGTATTTCAATTTTCTCCCTCCTCCCTCTCCTAGATGGCAAGTAATCCAAATATATTAAACATGGTAAAATATATGTAAATCTAATATAGGCATATGTATGTATACACTTATCTTGCTGCACAAAAAGAACCAGATCAAAAAGGAAAAAAATGAGAAAGAAAATAAAATCCAAGCAAACAATAACAAAAGAAGTGAAAATGCTATGTTGTGATCCTCACTCATTCCCACAGTCCTCTTTCTGGGTGTAGATGGCTTACTTCATCACAAGATCATTGGAACTGGCCTGGATCATCTCCTTGTTGAAAAGAGCCACTTCCATCAGAATTGGTCACCATTTAATCTTGCTGTGGCTGTGTGTACATTGAAATTCTGGTTCTGCCCATTTCACTTCGCATCAGTTCCTGTCAGTCTTTCCAGGACTCTCTAAAATCATCCTGCTGGTCATTTCTTATAGAATAATAATATTCTATGATGTTCATATACCACAAGTTATTCAGCCATTCTCCAACTGATAGGCATCCACTCAGTTTTCTAATTTCTTGCCACTACAAAAAGAGTTACCACAAACATTTTTGCACATGTGGGCACCACATTTTAAGAACACAATAACCATTAGAATTTACCCAGAGAGCATTGTCCAGCAGACTGTGAGAGGACTTAGAACTTTGTCATATAAATATTGGTTGGAAAAATGGGAATATTTAACTTAGTAAAAAGAATACTGAAGGAAGAAGACGTTTAAGGTGTTTGAAAGGTTGTTTTGTGTTAGGATTACTAGGTGAGAACTCAAGTTGTCTGGACAGAAAGAGTTGACTTTCTCCACGTAACCAAGAAATAAGATTGAAGATAAAAGGAGCTAGCAGAATTGGAGGTATTTTCAATTTAATACAAAGAAGAACTTCCTAGCAATTCTAAATCAATTCTAACTTATCTGGAATGGAAGAAACCTCATTGTTAATGAGTTCTACATCATTAAAGCATTCAAATAGATGCTGAATCAATGTCCAGGCCATTTTTTGGTATATGCTTTGTGCTTCAAGAATAAGCATTTTATACATACATACCCTTGTCTCTTCTGAAAGAATGTAAGCTCCCTGAAGTCATTTTTGCCTTGGTGTCCCCAATACCCATCATTCTACTTGGTACATCATAGATACTTAATAAATTCCTGTTAATAGATCAACTTACATTTTAGAGGTAATTCATCCTTTGGTTGAACCAGGGGGCTTTTAAGGTACCTTTTAACCCTTAATATTTTCTGATTTCAAGTGTGAGTTCTTAGGCAAGTCACACACACACATAAATATATATATATATATATATATATATATATATATATATATATATATATACATATATATGTAAAGTCTTGGTTTCCAGTCTGAGACACTATACAACTTGTCATTACTTTCCATCACAGGGCTATTGTGAGAGTCAAAAGAGATAAATGGACTATAAAATTCTGTCCCAATATTATACATGATGATAAGGAGGAGGAAGAGGATTGTGATGACAATGAATATAATTTCATAATTAGTCATCAACCTAGTATCAATAATTACTTGATAGGATCTAGGAAAGTGCTGTAAAGCTCAACTAGAAGAAGGGATAATGAAATCATCCATAAAGATCCCTGTAGGTCACATGACTTAAAAACTACCTATTAAAAATAAAAAAATTAAGAAAATGCCATATTACCATAATTTATGTTCTATTGTATTTTTTCCTATTTTGTTAATGTTTCCCAATTACATTTAAATCTGGTTCAGCTGTGCAGGAATATTGCCAGAAAACTCTGACATGGAGTGTGAAGCTCTTGAGGGCAGGGATTACATAATTTCTGTCTATTCCCAGCATCCAGAACAGTTCCAGGATCATAGTAGGTGCCGAATAAATTCTTATTACTGACTAATTGCTTGAAGGCATCATTAAGGAAAGGCTACACCGATATCCACAAATTATTTTAAGGCCAAGAAATGCCCTCAGTAGATGCTTTATAGGAGATTTATCAAATGACATTAGAATTTTACAGAATTGAAAAGGACAGAGAGTTATGATTTGCAAAGATGCAAGTGGAGTCCACAGGAATGAGATAATGTAACTTAGCAATATTGACATTACTATATGCCCAAAGCACCATGGCAAAAAATACGCCAAACTGGAAGCAAGAACCCCTGTGTTCTACTGATGGATCTTCCACTAACTTGCTGTTTGACCATGATTTTTTCTCTTTGATCACTCTACCTCAAAAGGCAGCTTGGGGATAGTAGATAGACAGTTGGCCTCTGAGGCAAGAAAATCTGTAATCAAGTCTTGTCATTGACAAAAACTGACAGTGTAATCTTGAGTAAGTCATCCCATTTCTCATTATTTGAAGTATCTCTTTAAAGAGCAGGCAATGATCTGTACAATAAGGGATCTGTACATTGGGAATTCTCTATATCAATGAAATAACAGCCCATCCCTGTCATACCACTCACTGTTAAATAGATCAATTGATACAATTAATGTAAACTCTTAATTAAATAATAGATTGTAATGACGACAAAATGTCCAGGTTATTAAACCTCTTAGCCCAATTTTTCCTTTGCTTTCAATACAATAGTTTAAGAAAATTTCTGGGGATTTTCTAGTTATGAACAACAATATTCTGGGGTCTAGATACATCAATCTTGATGCAGTAGAGAGGGCCTGAAGTCAGAAAGTCCATACATGTCTGTCTTTAAACATTTACCAACTGTATGATCTTGGGTAAGTCATTTAATTTCCATCTGCCTCAGTTTCCTCATCTGTAAAATTAGGAATAAAAATACTTACCTCTCAAAGTTGTTGTAAGGATGAATATGAGATAATATTTGTAATATGCTTTAAAAATCTGAAGTGTGATATAAATGCTAGATGATGATGATGATGATGATGATGATGATAATGATTATAGTGTTACTATAAAATAATGAGATGGGATTTTGAATATGGCTTGAGAAAACTAGCATTTATGAAGTACCTACTATATGCCAAGCATTGCCCTAAGCCTTGGGAATACCAAGTTAAATTAAATAATAGTACCTGATTCCAAAGAGCTTATATTCTACTCCATTCAATAATTATTTGCTTTTCAGTCATGCTTTATACTTTCCCAAACACTTGGCCATCCAATCCCTCTGTTGTGTTTCCAGTAGTCCAATGCGTTCTTATACCCATTTAACATATGGAGAAACTGACACACAGAAAAATAGGTTGGAGGGGGAGTCACAGAGTGTTTTAGTATTGTGTGAGTTCTTGTATGCTTCACAGCACCTAGAAGAAAGAGCTTCTCCCCACTACTACTACCACCATTATCTCTCTTTCTACACATACATATACATGTATGTATACACACACGCAATACCCATACATGTGACACACAATATGCACACATTTATACACTTTCAATGCACATATACATACAACCTACATGTATGTATATATTGCATACACACCTACAAAATGCATGCACATGCATATATGCATTCATACATACATACACACATTCATTCATAGGTTTGTGTATACTTATTCGGGAGCTTAGCAAGACAACATACTCCAGAATCTATTTGCCCTTTCACCTCCCCTCTCCCACCTTTTAAAAATCATTAATGAGGATATCCTGAGAAAAGGCAGCACAGTGTAATTAAGTACTGGAACTGGAGGAAAAGGAGACCTGGATTTTAGTAATGGTTTTGTGATGTGTTGTATAAAGTTGGACAAATCTCTTGTCCTGTGGGTCTCAGTTTCCATATCCATAAGATAAGGGAGTTAGAGTAAATGATCTCGAGGTCTCTTATATATTCCTGTGAAGTCACTTCCCCTAGACAGCCGGGGGATACTATGGATTGAACATTTGCATTGAGGTTCAAATGTCACCTCAGGAATTTACTAGCTGTGGAACTCTGTGAAAATCACTGACCTTCAGTTTTCTCAATGATAAAATGGGGATAGTAATAACATCTACTTTGACATGAAGATAAAATGAGATATTTTTCTTTACTTAGCACAGAATCTGCCACATAATAAGCAATAAATGATTGATTTCTTCCCTCCTTCCTTCCTCTGGACTTCAGTTTCTTCCTCTGTAAAATCAGAAGGTTGGTCTAGACAACCCTTTCCTCTTCCACTTTTTGTGAACAGAGTCTAGAACTTGGGTCTGATTCCCATTTTGGTATACTTCTCACTACACCATGATCCCTTTAGTTATCAAATATCAATATATTTGGGTCTTGGACTAGTTAAACTACAGAGGCAAAAGCTCCTCCTGCTGCCTGGAATTCCTCTGGCTTCTGTTTCTCCTTCAGCCTGCTGGTCTACATTCTTATGCTGGTTCTCCCCAGAGCACCGAGGGCTTCCTTTGAAGTCGGTGCTTGAAATCTGAGGAGGCCTGACCCACCTTTCAGCTGCCAATTCAGCAGGTCCTCATGCTGACAACAATCTGCTGGTTCTTAGCTCCTGGCCAGGGAGAGGATTCCCTCCACTGTAACTCATCTTCCTTTCACCCTTTGGAGTTTGCAACAGAGAGATTTCAAAAGGGCCAATTTGGAAATGCTTCCAGGACACATAAGTCACTTCTTCAACATGTTACCTCTTCAAAGAGGTAGAATTCTAGGAGATTGTTGGGAGAAGGGGAAATTGGAACTCACAATGCTCTGTCCTTCTTGCCTAGAAATTTCTCCTTGGACATCTTGCTTCCTGATCTCCCTGGTTTCCTTCAAGTCTTCTTCAAGAGGACCATACAAGTCAACCAACCTTCTTTCTCCACCTCCATTGTTACTGCCTTCCCATTGAGGCTGTCTTTCATTTATCCGATATATTCATCCAGAGTTTTTAACGTGTCTGCCATGATAGAATGTGAACTCCTAGAGGGAAAAGATTTTTCATCTTTTTATATCCCCAGTGTATGGTAAAGATCCTGGCACACAGTAGACATTCAATAGTCTCATTGACTAAGTTAAAAGGGAATTAAGAACATAGAATGTCAGATATAAAGGGAATCTCAGGACAGTGATCAGAGATTATCACTGCTGGATCTTAAAAGGTCAGAATTCAAAGGGACTTTGGAGCCTAAAATATAGACTGAGCTACAATTAAATTTAAAAACATAGAACATGAAAAAAAATAGAGTTCTAAGATCCCTATTGTCCTTCTGTGACATCATGATATTGGGGTAAATTAGTGGATGATGGTGATGTCTTAATTGGATTTAAGTGAGGCAGAGTTGCACAAAGTCATCAACTTCACTCTTTCTTCCAGTTATTGCAATCTGATGGCAGGAGAAATATCCCTGAGATGCAGGGTGTGACCTTGCCATCTTCAATGACTGACTAAGCTCTAAGCACTCCACAGCGGCTGTTTCAACTTCCTTCACGGCCATTGGAATAAATTGTTCTCATTTGCCCACTTCAACAGGAAACAGAGGGATGTCTTTATATACTTGGGGTAGACATCTCCCTAACTTATTGATGGGTTTGAGGTTACCTCTGCACCTGGTTTAGTTGCCTTGCTGAGATGGTCTTGCAGAGGTTGGCTGCCAACATGCTATACCTTCTTGAAGGTATAGGGGAGAAGATAGAATTTAAAAGGGACTTTTTAGTTGTATCAAAGCTAGGAGACCTAGAAATCAATTAGACCAAAATTCCTCATTTTACAAATGTTATAACTGATATCTGGAGAGATTTTAGCAGTATAGATTTAGAGTTTTGAAAGAGACCTTAGAAAACAGGTTTAATGTCTTCTTTTTATTAAATGAGGAAATTGAGTCTCAGAGAGTTTAAATGACTTGCCCAAGCTCATGCAGATTGAAGGCAACAGAAGCAGAATTTGAACCCAGTTCCACTGGTTCCAAACTTAGTGCTATTTATATGGAACCATGTTGTCTCCTCATTGTCTAAAGTCACAAATCTAATATGTGAAAGAAACATGACTAAAATCTGGGTTAAGCACCATTAATTCTATCTAAGATATCATGTTCTAGAGTCATTGAGTATTGAAGCTATTAGAGGTTTTTGATACTGTAGAAACACAGCCTGAGATCTCCAGGAAGACCTCTTAACTCAACCACATCCTTACCATGACCCATAAGGCTTATCCTTCAGGCAAAAGGATGAACAGAACAAAGATGCTCGATACATGTCCTACAATCCATGGCAACACTCCTGAGTGGGAACAAACCAGATTAAAATATGTGTAAAATATTTAATAAAAATAAATAAAATATAGTAAAAACAGAGATAAAATGTTAATTTGAGGTTTTCTAAGTCAGTAACTGACCTGCAGGGATTCTTATGTGTGCTTAATGGCCCCATTTCTATTTGAGTTCAATACCACTGAACTAGAAGATCTCTGGAGTCTCTTCTGATTCTAAGATGAGCACTGGAAACCCTGAACTCTAGACCCTTAGAACAGATATAAAGAAAGGTTGATTCAGATTTAGCATCCCTTCACTCTCCAATCTTCCCATCTGGGGTCTGTTCTCCTTGGGATTCGAGGCAGATCCCATTAGATTATTAACAATGGGAATTATCCTCTTCTTAGCTCTCCCTGCAAATTTTGCTTTCATTCTCTTTGGGTCTCACTAGTCATTGGTTTGTTAATCTCTGATAAATTAACTCAAAGTAAAATGTCAATGACCAAGTGCATTATGAGATTATTTTAAAGGAAGCACCAGGTGGGGTGGTGAATAGAATTTGGAAGATTCGTTTTCATGAGTTTGAATCCAGCCTCAGACACTAACTGTATGACCCTGAACAAGTCACTTAACCTTGTTTGCCTCAGTTTCCTCATCTGTAAAATAAGCTAGAGAAGCAAATGGCAAAACATTTTAGTATCTTTGTCAAGAAAACCTCAAATGAGGTCATGAGAAGTTAGACATGGCTGAAATGACTCACCAACAACATCTATCTCACTTCCATTTTAAGGTAACTACGTAGTGAACACTTGCTAGTTGTGTGATCCTGAACAAGTCATTTAAGCCTGTTTCCCTTAGTTTCCTCATCTATCAAATGAGCTGGAGAAGGAAATGGCAAACCAGTCCAGTATCTTTGCCAAGAAAATCTCAAATGAGGTCATGGAGTGTTGGATACAAATGAAACAATCTAACAGCAACAACAACAATAACAACATGTATATTTTTGCTTTTATGCCATTTCCACTGACTGAAGATAAGCTCCTTGAGAACAAAGGATATTTCATTTTTGTCTCCCAGATTTATCTCTAAAACGAAGCTATAGAAAGAATTCACTCATGGAAGAAGAGGGCTGGGATAGCAGAGGGTTGTTCTAGAATGTGGAAAGGCAGCTGTGCTATGGTAGTAAAGTCTAGTGAAAATAAAGTACGGTAGTCAAGTCTAGACTTTCTTTCTATAGCTTCATTTTAGGGATAGATCTGGCTTTATTCTTCTATGTTTTTGACTTCATGGACTTTACCACCAAATCATATCCAATATCTACCTTGTTTTATGTGTTACCTTCCCTTATTAAAATGTTAACTCTTGGGCAGCCAGATGATGCAGTGAATAGAGCACCTGCCCTTAAGTCAGGAGGATCTGAGTTCAAATTTGGCCTCAGACACTTAACTCTTCCTTGCTGTGTGACCCTGGGCAAGTCACTTAACCCTAACTGCCTCAGGGGGAAAAAGTTAACTCTTTGAGGGAAGGGTTATCTTTTATTTTTTACTTCTATTTGTAACACGAGCACATAGTACAGTGTCTGAAACAGAGAAATTGCTTAATAACTGCATCTTTTGGTTTTCTAAGATTTGGGGATACCATGAAATTGTAGAAGTGATTTGGGTATTTCAATAAGATTGGACAAGTTATTAGTTTACCCTTTGTCTGAAGCCTCCATTTTTGGTCAAAGATTAATAGCATAGGTCACTATTTTACACATTCCTCACAAAACTAAAAATAAAACTAAAAACAAAAACCCTAGTTTCCATAAATCCTACTGCACAATGAGAGATGGGCAATTTCCATGGAAAAATCCAACCAAGTAACCAAAAGCGCCACATAGTGGTCATTTATTTGAAATGCAATTTCTCCCTCAGATCCAGAATTCTCCCACATGCAAAAAAAAATAAAAATAAAAAAATAGCATGAAATCCATGGGCTCTCCCTTGTAGAAAAGAGCCCTTTGAGGGACTCCCTAGGAAGTAATTGCATCCCAGTCATTTCCTGTTGGATACATCTTGTTGATACCTGATGTGAAATATTTTAAAAGATGAAGCAGATCAGCAAAAATCCAAATAACTCAATTTCTGCCTCAAAACCTGTTTTTTCATTTTGTTACCCTTGGTCCTTAGTTTATGGTGCTTTAAAGCCAAATTGGGATTTTTTGCTTTGAATGTAGATTAAGAGGAAAGCTGTCATACTACCTCTGACTGTCCAGATCATTTTATGTCAAATCCTCCAACTACAGATTTTATCTTTTTTCTATGACATTAAAACTGTTTCCCCTTACAGGTATTCATCATTTCTTTAATTGAATTGTCACTTGACAGGAAACCCTGTCCATCACAAAGCAACTCATTCTATTGTTGACTAACTCTAATTCTAGGAAGTTATTTTATATTTAAGACCCAAATTTGTTTCTCCGAAGCTCTTCCTTCTCTCCTCTCTTGGATCAATCAGAAAAAAAGTTAATTCTTTTTTTTCCCATGATAGTCCTCTAGATATTAGAAAATTGCATTTTCTACTTATAATTTCCAAAATGAATATCCCTAGTTATTTCAAATTATCCTTACATGATATTGTTTTAGAAACAATTAGATGGTAGAGTACATAGAATACTGCATCTGGAGTCAGAAGCATCTGAGTTTAAATTCAGTATCAGATATTTACTAATTGTATGAACTTGGACAAGATATTTAGTATCTGTCTGCCTCCATATTCTCATCTTTAAAATAGAGATAACAATAACACCCAGTTCCAGGGTTGTTTTGAGCACAAAATGAAATAATTTTTGTAAATTGATCTAAAGAGCTGTCTAAAGGAGAGAGAGGAAGAGAGAGAGAGAGACAGAGAGAGAGAGAGAGAGAGAGAGAGAGAGAGAGAGAGAGAGAGAGAGAGAGAGAGAGTGTCAGAGAGTCAGAGTCAGAGAGACAGAGACAGACACACACAGAGAGACAGAAACAGACAGACAGAGAAGTGGACAGACAGACAAACAGGAGAGAGACAAAGAGACACAGAGAGACAGGCATGCAGAGAGACACAGAGACAGAAAGACACATAATCACAGAGAGAAACAGAGTGGGATATGTTTGGATTAAGGAGAGGTAGAGATGGGTTCAGAGAAAGATCTGCTGTTATTAAATATCTGACTCTACCACAATGCTAATGCTCCAAGGCTGTGGTCTCAGAGAGCCCACTGCAGTGTGGCTCCCCAAGTGCAAGAGGCTCTCCCAGAATTAATTGCTGATAATGGAACAGGCTTGTTTCCCTGGAGATGTTTTGAGAATAAGATAGATACATGTCTGTCTGAAATGGTTTAGGTGCCTGTGTGAGGTAAGATGGACTAGCTCACTTCTGAGTTTCAAACCCACAGTCAGAGAACTGGTATTAAAAATCATTCCAGTGGAAATTGCCCTAGACTTAGTGTCAAGATATTTGCATTCGATTTCATAACCTGATGTTCATTAGATGTGTGACCTTGGAAAACTGATGTTATTACTTTGAAACTCCTAAGAGACATTATAAGGTAGTGGAAAAAGTACTGGATTTGATGCCAGACTCCATGGTTTTAAATTCCAATTGCAAAGATTTAACATCTTTTAACATCTTTTAGCCTCCATTTTCTCATCTGTAAAATGGGAATAATATTATTTGTGGCAGCCTTTTTTTTTGAGGCTGCGGTTAAGTGACTTGCCCAGGGTCACACAGCTAGGAAGTGTTAAGTGTCTGAGACCAGATTTGAACTCCGGTCCTCCTGAATTCAAAGCTGGCGCTCTATCCACTGCGCCATCTAGCTGCCCCTGGGAATAATATTATTAATACTAGGCTATGGTGATTTTTTGGTAAACTTTTTAGTGCTATGGAAATAGGAACTATTATTAATATTCCTTTATAGAATTATTGATTTGGGGGCATATCATTGACATTCTCCAGTGGAATCCCTCATATAAAATAGATTCTTATATAGAGGACCAGTCTCAAAGAAACATCTTTTATAACAAAATACCATTTTAGAAAGGAAAAATACATTTTAATAAAATTGAGCAACACATAAACTAAGTCTGACATTATATATGGCATTTCACACCTGTATTGTCTGACCTCTATAAAGATAAAGGAAAGTACATCACCACTTGCCTGAGGAATCTCCACCTGCATGTCACTATGTCCAAAAGGATATACTCTGGTGAACTGAACCTTCAGGATTTCTTCTTCTTAGTCCTTCTCCTCCTTCTTCGTTCTTCTTCTTCCTCCTTCCTCCTCCTCCTCCTCCTTCTCCTCCTCCTCCTCCTCCTCCTCCTCCTCCTCCTCCTCCTCCTCCTCCTCCTCCTCCTCCTCCTCCTCCTTCTTCTTCTTTCTTCTTCTTCGTGTGTCTCTCTCTGCCATGAAAATTTGATGGAGTTGAGGGATATAAGGTATGCAACACATGCAAAGATTTTACCCAGAGTACCTTTTTCCCTTGCAAGGAATTTTCTTCTTTTAATAAGTTACCTACCCAAGATAAATATACGCCACTTATTATGCATGAAGGTGGATAAACATTTGATTAGGCCAGTATGAGAAGGCTGGAGCAGAGATTTGATTGGGAATTAGCTGTTGTGATTGTTGGTGATTCTACTTGAATCTAATCCATGACACCTTTCTGCCTCTTATTTCTATGGAGCACAGCCTGGGAAAGCTGTTTGCCCTTTACCTGCCAAGTCACCACTGGAAAGGAATGGGAATCAATGAAAGAAGTTTAGCACCTTATCTGTAGCCATTACAGTGAGAAAGGAAAAGCCTTTCCTCTAAATATTTATTTCCTATCTAATTTAAAGCAGCCACTCCAACAATTTGTGTTCAGGTCTATATGTGTGCTTTAAGAATGAAAAAGAAGATGTTATCTCCAAAGTGTGAGGAGATTTTCCTTAACTCAGGATGAGGTATATTTATGATAGTGGTAGTGAAGTGTGAAGGTTGGGAAGGGAGAGCATGTTCATTACAGAATTTCTGCAATGTTAATAAGCTCTAGGACAAAGATACCCATTAGTCTGTTTATGAAGCTGGAAAGATTCAATAAGGAAATGAGTCAGTAGCCAATTTTGGAGAGAAATGAAAGCTGATATGTCTGTTCAGGTAAACAAAACTTGCATAGAATCTTCTGCCAGGATCTCACCTGGCAATACCACTTACCTCCGAGATATTTTCAAAGCACTAGAGCAATTTTAGTAGTGGTGATTGTGATGATGGTGGTGGTACTTGTGGCGATTATAAACACTTTCCTTACAACAACCCTTTGAAGGGGGACATGGAGAAAATATTGCAAATATAACACTTGACTCAATGGTTCAATTGCATCAGACTGTCTCCTTATTGGTGGAGATTGATGAATTGACAATCCACCAATTGACAAATATCCACCAATGAAGAAGGAGAAAGCTCCATGCAGTTGACCCATTGAGTCATGGTTACATCCTTAATATTCTGAGAGATTTATATCCTATCGACAAAAAATATGTATCCTCCAAAGGAATAGAATATATGCCAATCATGATTTCTTATCCTGTGTAATTCTTGCCCACACCTTCCCATAAATCTTTCATAAAGGAATTGCCCAACATTTTGGCGCTTTAACTTTATGTCTTGTTTATATTCAATCAGATCATCTGTTATGCCTATAAGTCACATTTCATGAATGAAATTGTCTAGTAATTATCGCAAAATTCTGCATAATTATAAGTTATTGGCTGTAGCTTACATTTACCATTGCCTTTTGGGTCATTTGAAATAAAGGTACTAATGTGAACCATTAATAAGAATAAATATTAATTATAATAGTTGTTTTGAATTGTAGGTTAATTTTGAGGTGTGTGTTTTATAAACTTTAAACTACTATGTGTATGCTACATTATATTAATATTATTAAATTAAATACAGTTTTGCTGTCATAGAAATTACAGTTTTGAAGGGAACATGTGCACATATGCAAATAATCTTAAGATAAAGTAGAAAATTATAAATTTTCTAAAGGAAAACAAGCAAAATGGTTTGAGAATTCTAAGGAGTAAAATAGCCTTTCAAGTTTGGAAGGGAGAAAAAACATCAAGGAATGCTTCATGGAGGAGCCTGCATCTGAGCTGGGGTTTGAAACATGGTTAACATCTGAACAGGTAGAGATAAAGATACGATGGAGAGCTGTCTTCTTGAGTTAGAGTGATGACTGTTCCTTGACTAACTGTATTTGAGTTCTAACTGTAAAGTAAAGGTGTCAGAACAGATGACTTCAAAGACCCTTTTAAGCCCTATTAACTTATGGATACTTCCAATGATGGGGAGCTTATTACCATTCAATTATTTGATGGTTCTGTTTATTTTCAAGGTCTTCTATATATGGAAGAAAAAGCTTTTCCTAATCCCTTCCTTTCAGACTACACAGAACAAATATGCTCCCTTTTCTCTAGAACAAGTTCTCGTATATTGTGTTTAAAGGGAAACATAACTGAAAAATATAGTGGTTCCCAAGATCAACTATGGGCAAATGTTCCTGGTGCAGTTTCCCATGCATGGTGTATTATTACAGCTCAGATGGCAATACCTCAGGCTCATAGTTTCCCTGCACCCTTCAGCATGCGGTATGAGAATGCCAATTAGTTGTCTGTATGAGGTCACAGGCATCCTGGACTTGGCTACACTGAATTATTTTAATGTTAACTTTCGGGCAGGTTGTGGGTTCTGCTCTTTGATTTACCGCTCAACTCACATGATGATGAAACTGCTCGTGGAGATTCTGCCCTGTTGAAATATTGAGCCTTCCCTGTGGCTAACCTTAATGTGAATGGCTGAGACAGACTGAATAACCTTCAAGGAAGCTCTGGTCCCTATTCAGAGACCTCTCGGGATTTCATAGCTCTTAAGATTCTGTAGAACATGTTTGAAAGAGCCAGTTTGGTGCAACAGAAGAAAAGCTGGATTTGATGTTAGAAGGGCTAGATTTAAGCCATGGTTCTGTCATTAACTCACTGTACTGCTGGATATGTCATTTACCTTTTCTGAGCTCTTGGTTCCTTAGCTAATAAAACATGGCATCAAGAATTTATTAAGTGCCAACTATAATGGAAGATGTTGGGAATATAAAGATAAAATGGCATACAGCCTTGCCTTTATAAAGCTTACATTCTATTGGATAATTCAAGATGAAGGGGGTGGAAATAGTGGTATAAATTAATTATGGAAAATTATTATGCTATAAGACATGACAAACTAGCCAATTTTAGAAAAATCTGGCAAGACATGAACTGATGCAAAGTGAAGTAAATGGAACCAGGAAAACATTGCACACAGTAACAGCAATATTGTATGATGATCAAGTGAATGATTTAACTGTTCTCAGAACATACAGTGATCCAAGACAATTCCCAAGAACTTATGATGAAAAATGCTCTCTACCTCCAGAAGAACTGATGGAATCCGAATTAAGATTGAAACATGCTATAGAATCTACTTTTTTTTCCTTTTGGTCTATTCTTTTTTCACAATGTAACTAATATGAAAATATTTTTAAATATCAAATTGATCATCTTAGGGAGGAGGGAGATAAGAGGGAAAGAGGAATTTTGGATTTCAATTTTTAAAACATGTTAAAAATTATCTTTACATGAAATCATGAAAAATAAAATGTTATTTTAGAAAGATGAATGTCTTGGACAAGATTGCCTTTAAGGTACCTTCCAGCTCAAGATCTTATGAAGATTTATGGAGCTTTGAGTATTTAGCACAACTTATGATCTTGATCTCATTTATTCTGCTCCCAACATTCTCATTAATTCTCTGGGTTGGCTCCAAACAGTAATTTTTCCTTTTTTGACATCATGTAGTATT
>NC_133622.1:184905120-184957117 GCF_048593235.1 Sminthopsis crassicaudata | reverse complement strand
AAATCCCATTTGTCCCTAAAATGCCCTTCCTTGAGACTTTTTCTGATCCTTCACCATATATCCCACTCCTCCCAATGTCCACAGAGATCTCACCCTCCCTCTCTCCTACAATCTTTAGTCAGTGCTCCCTCATAGAGGCCCCTTACAGTGTCTTTAGTAATAATCATAATAGGCAGCTGGAAAAGACTTTAAGATTATTTAGCCATATTCCTGCATCTGTTATATTTTATTTTTAGTTTTATTAAAACTTGACATTGAACAATGACCTTAGTACTTGGTAATACTATGCCTGATTACTGATTATTCACATTTAAATTAATTCAATTTAACACAAAATATGGTAATAGTTTTTCAGTCCCCCCTTCCAAATTCCCCTCAGAATTCTTTATCCATTCATTCTCGTTTTACTTTTTATTTGATTGTGGTCATTGTTTATTGCTTTCTTCTGTCAATGTGTTTTTTTTTTTTCCTTTTAAATGATTTTTCCTTGTTTTTATATAATCTTCCTTTCCCTATTCAGCTACCTAGAAAACTCTCCTGTAGAATAAACAAAAAAAAAAATACAAAGGGAAAACATTCCCTCAAATTAATCTAACTATAGACCACATTTAGCATTGAATGAACTTTTCTAAAAACAATAGTTCAACTCCTCTGCAAAGAAGGGAAGGAGGCACATTCTCATCAATCTTCTTTTTGGTTATTATTTTCATATCACTCTGTTGCAACTTTGATAGCTGGATGTTTACTTTTCCCCCATTTTTTTTTGTTGCTACAAAAAAGTTGTTATAAATATATTAGCATAAAGGGTACCTTTCTTTTTGTCCTTGACCTCCTTGGGGTATATGATTAGCACTGGAATATCTGAATCAAAGGATATGGACATGTTAGGGAATCAGAACTTGCTAACACATAATGTTAAATGTGGGGAGGAATCTAGAATATAGAACATTAAAATATCAGAATAAGAAAGATCCTTAAAATACAGAGCATAGAATGTCAGAGCTGGAAGGAACGTATATAATAACTGACATTTGTAAAATATATTATAGTTTGCCAAAAACTTTCCCTATTTTATTTCATTTGAGCCTCATGATAATCTCATGAAGTATATTCTTCAGATGTTAGTTATCCTATTTTACAAGTGAAAAAATAAAAATTCAGGGGGGAAATGTCTTATTTATATTTGCATAGCTTTTATATGTCAGAGGAAGAATTCAAAAATAGACCTCTCTGATTCCAAGTCCATTGTGATCAATTATGTCATGTCACCTGCCAATAAAGACTAGAATATCAATTCTAGAGATTTTATTTCAGATAAGGAAATTGAGGAGATGTTAAGAGATGTTAAGCATGCTTCCAGTTTCTATGCATGCTGATTTTCAGACCCTTATCATCCCAAGGTGATAGAAATGTTTGCTCTGTGTTATGTGGAAAAGTTGTTCTTAAAAGTAGAGGAAAATATGGAGGGAAATGCTTTACAGCAGTTGGATACTTGGGGGAGATGATGTAATTTGAAGAATGAGTTTGTTTGTTCAATCTCTTTTTTGTTGCCTCAAACATCCTTACATGTATAACTATAAAGCTGCACACACACAAACACACACATTGCAACATCATACAAAATTGTTATTTAATTCTCTGTCCAAAGATCAGCCAAGAAGATGATATTTTAAAATTTTAGAATATTTTCTGGTAAGAGAATTCAGAACATAGACTCCCTTGGCAGGCAGGTGAAGTGAAGGTGAATCCCTTCTTAGAATGTTTGTAAATACACAAAATCACATACTTGGGATTATAAAGAAAATCAATTATATTTAAATATAGTTCAATACTTGTCTCAATGAAGGTCATACTAAAGGCACTCAGTAAATTCTGGGTCAGTGATGTAAGTCCTCTACAATTCAAAGGGCAGCAATAAAAGATCTGTAAAGTATGATTTCAAGTTTAACATTCTATGTTTTAAAGTCTCTTCTAAATCTGAAATTTTAAATCCTATGTATAAAAGTGATTTCCAGTTCTTCCTGATATGATTTCTTAACTTCCAGATCTAACCATCTATGTTGTGTATTTTAAGTTTCCTTTTAGTCCTAAAGTTCTAAAGTCAGTGTAAGCAACTCTCTGATCTGATCTACTAGGCTGTTTCATTTTTCTCTATTCAGTGTTCCAAAGTCACTACCAATCCTGAAATTTTATATTTGCCCTAGGGTCCTTTTTAAGTCTAATTTTTAGGTTCAACAATCTAAGTTTCTTTCCAGTTCAACTTTTCTATAATTTTTCGCTTTGCCTATTGTCTGTAATCTATACAACAATATTTTTATTCGTTTAAGAAACTCGTTTTCCACTCTTAATATTCAACAAAAGGCTCAATTCAGTCAGAGAAAATAAATCAAGGCAAATGTTGGGTGGTATATTGAAGTTGTTAGCATGGTAGCCACATAGTTTTTGTTTTGTATAGATTGCATGTTTGAAGAAACCCTGCATCAAGCAAGTCTATCAATGCCATGTGCTCACATTATTTCTTGCACTCCTACCTTTCAATCAATGGGGCAAGCTTAATTTTTGTCTTGAAAAATTGCTACAATCACCTCAGTCTTCAGCAACTACTAACCTAACTAATCAGCTGTTATTCATCAAAAAATGATGATGACTTATTGAAAGCTTAGGTGATGGTTAGCATTTTTTTTAGCGATAGTTATTTTTAAATTAATGTATATAATTGTTTTTTTTAGACAGAATACTATTGCACGCTTAGTAGGCTGCGGTATAGTGTAAGTATAACTTCCATATGCACTGGGAAACCCAAAACTACCATGCAATTAATTTTATTGCAATGTTTGCTTTATTGTAATGGTCTGGAATTGAACCTGCAATATCTCCAAAATATGCCTATATGCTTCTGGTTGCAACTGAATCTTATTTGCATTCCCAATTCTTACCAAGAATCAGATAAAAGAAAGTCAAACTTTTCCATATTTGAGAAGTTCCAAAAATATCAGGTTCAAAATGGGCAAGAGTTCATGGACTCCTTCCCATAATTTTATCCTTTCCACCCCAACTTTTATCCCATTTCTTTCCTTCACCATATCACTCTCACTTGGCTGGGGATCCTGAAAATATTCCTTATTATCTAAGTTTCAATGAGGTGTGTGAAAGCCTCCTGACAGGACCCAAAGAATCCACTAAGAAGGTCCAAAAGGAAACAATGGAAGATACACACATTTCCAGCCTAGTGTCTTCTCATTCTGTGGTCTCGGGGCTCAGAATAGCCAGAATAGCAGCACATCTGGATCACAGACCAAATTTCCTCTGTTCAGTCTGTCAGCTCTCAGGTTATCTGGGACCTAGTAAAGAAGGCTGTTGGACAATCAAATGATTCATCCTCAAGTTTTGCCTTTACAGAAATCCAACTTAAATGGAAAACAATAGATCTAAAATAATAAATTAAAGAGAGAACTGAAGGCTGAGAGCTGATCTATCTACCCAATGATAATGATAAATCATTTCCCCTGCACTTGTTGACAACAGGGGAAGAAATTGTCAAAGGACATGGAAAGTGGCAGGATGAGAACTGGTTATTTTAAATGGGAGTGAGAATTTTACCATATCCAGTGAATTTACTTTGAGAGGAATTGCATTAAATTTTTTTATCTTCCAAGTCCTAAAATATACTTTTTTCCAAACACAAAGATTAATTATTATCAGGAATGAAAACTAACATTTATTAAAAATTGTTAAAAAAGCTTTTCTCATAGCATATTAAAGAGGCAATTATGTAAACATGATCATTTTATAGAGATTCAGAGAGTTGATGTCATTTGTCAGCAGCCCACATCTAGTAAGTGAAACTGAACTCAAGCCCTTTTCATTGTTTCTTTGATGGTTCTTGAAGGTCTCAGAATTTCAGAGTTGGAAGGAATTTCAGAGATTAATTCAATGCTAATTCAGGTTTTCTTGATTCCAAGTACTATGCACTATCCACTGGACTATCTAGCAGGATTATCCCTTATAGGAGGGGATGGAGAAGGAACTTGTACTCTAGTTTGTACCACCTATCTGGGTGAAAATATGCTGGAGGGACTATTCCAGAGAGAAGCAGGAATCTCCTACCTTTTCCAACAAAGGATCATCCTGCTAGATAGTTCAGTGGATAGGGCACGGTACCTTGGAGTCAAGAAGATTTGAGTTATGAGATATTTCCTTGGATACTAAGTGACCCTAAACAAGTCCTTTATTTTAGTTTTTCTTATCTCTTAAAATGGTACAAAAAAATAATAGCATCTGCTTCTCAGGTCTTTGTAAGAATCAATTTAGTTAATATGTAAAGTACTTTGTAAGCCTTAAAGCACAATATAAATGTTAGTCTTCAATTATTTATCTATTCATTTACTTATTCCTTAACTCATTTAACCTATTTATTTTTCAAACTTCTCCAACCTTATTAATACAGTTCCTATTATTGGGAAATTCTTCCTTGTTTCAAGCCAAAATTGATTCAGAACTTTTTCTGTAGTTCTTCTTGGATTATAAATAGAACAAAGCTGAATTCTTTCTAACGTTACAGTCTTTAAGATAGTTAAAGATAATGCTTATAGTGGTCTCTCTGCTGCACCCTCCTTCTACTCCCTAAGTGTTCTCTTCTTCAGGCTAACAACCTATTAATCTCTCTAGGATATTATGGTTTTTAATTACTTCATCCATTAAATCATAGTCTCTGGACATACTTCTATGAATAAAATCCCATTTTAATACTCATACTTCTATGATTAAATGTCCTTTTTTATACTGGGGCTTCCAAAAACTCCAGATGTAGACTGACCAGAATAAATGACAACAGGGCTTTCATCTTCTCTTGCATGTTATATTTCTGATTAAACTTCACCATATCTTTCCCACACAAACCCTCGCATTATATTTCCCTCATTGTAAGTCACTACTCAGTGGAAAGACTACTGACTGGATTTTGAGTAAGAGGACCTGGTCAACAGGAATTGACTCATTTGTTACAGAAGTTACTTTGTGACTTTGGGCAAGTCACCTTACTAGTATTTTATTTTCCCAAATACATGTAAAGATCATTTTCAACATTCATTTTTATAAGACTTTGGGTTCCAACTTTTTCTCCCTTCCTCCCTTACCTCATCTTTCCCCAAGACAGCAAGCCATTCATTATTGGTGCAATCTTTTTAGGCATATTGCCATATTTGTCATATTGTGCAAGAAAATCAAACCAAAAGAGAAAAAAACAATGAGAAGGAAAAACAAAGGTGAAAATATTATGCTTTCATACACATTCAGTCTCCATATGCTGTGCATCCATATGCATATGTTAAAAGCACTATTTTTTCTACTTTTTTTTTTATTTTGGGGATGGGGAATGAAGGAGGCATGAAGAACAAACAAATAAAGAATTGAATGTTAAAACATTTTTCTCATTTTTCCCTTTTTGATCTGATTTTTCTTGTGCAGCACATTTGTGGAAATATGTACAGAAAAATTGCACATGTTTAAACCTCCTCAAAAAAAAAAAGAAAATGTAAACATAAAATACAAGTTAAAAATAAAAAAGAGGAAAACCTATATAGGAAACTAGTTCCTCCTCTAATGGAACTCACAGTCTAATAGGTAGCATGGAATTTCAATGTGAAGAGCATTTTTCATCCCAAATCTAATGGAATTGTCTTGAATCACCACATTGTTGAAAAGAGCCATGTCCATTACAGCTGATCATCACATAATCTTGTTGTTACTGTGTACAATATTCTCCTGATTTTGCTCATTTCACTCAGCATCAGTTCATGTAATTCTTTCTAGGCTTTTTAAAAATCAGCTTTGTTCATCATTTCTTATAAAATAATAATATTCCAGTACATTCATTTCCCATTACTTATTCATCCATTCCCAAACCAATGACCATAGTCAATTTCAAACTAGAAAAATTGCTGTTACAAATATTTTTGCCCATGTGGATCCTATCCCCTTTTGGATACAGACCCAGTAGTGAGACTAGACTGCTGGATCAAAGGGTATGCATAGTTTTATAGTCCTTTGAGCATAGTTCCAAATTTTTCTCCAGAATGACTGGATCAGTTTGCAACTCCACCAACAATATATTAATGTCCCACTTTTCCCACATCCCCTCCAACATTCGTCATTATCTTTTCCTGTCATCTTAGCCAATCTGAGAGGTGTAAATTGGTGACTAAGAGTTGTCTTAATTCACATTTCTCTAATCAATAGTGGTTTGTTACAATCTAAATCATATTTTCTCATGAAGTCACTTAACTCTAAGCCTCAGTGTCTTCATTTCTAAATTAGGGAGTTAAAGTAGGTGATTATCAAAGTGTTTCAATCTGTGATATTTATAGTTGTGAAGTTGACTTTTTAATCCATGTTTGTAGGACTTGACATTTATTCTTCTTAAATTTCATCTCTTTAGGCTTGTATTTTATTAAGGTCTTTTTGAATCCTAACTTCAGTTTCCAATTTATTAGCTTTTTTCTACTAGCTTCATGTCATCTACAAATTTATTTAGCTTGTCATCAATGTCTTCTTCCAAAACACAACAAATAATATCATTTATTGACATTCCGATATGTAATAAGTTATTTCCATTTAAGTTCTATGCTACTTTCTCAACTATGAGCTCCATTAGAGGAGGGATCTCTTTTTCCTCTTTTTAAATTTTTAACTTGTATTTTGTTTTAATTTTCAAGATTTTTTTTTTGTGCTTCATGTCTCCTTCATCTCCCCACCCCAAATTAAAAACATTAACGACAACAACAAATAGGAAAAACAGAATGTTTTTGACAAACATACTGTCAGACAAATCAAATTCTTGCTTTGAGTATGTCAAAAAATGTATGTATTATTATGAATCTTGAGTTCATCTCTTCAGAAAGTGCTCCATCATTAGTCCTTTGGAACTGTGGTCATGATATTTATTAGAGTTCTGTAGTCTTTTAAAGATTTTCGTCTTTAAAATATTATTATTAGACATGTTGATATCATGGTTCTGCTCAATCCACCCTGCATTAATTCATATGTCTTTCAGGGTTTCTCTGAAACCACCTTTTGTTCATTTCTTATAGCAAATTCATAGTTATAGTATATTCATATATCCTAACTTGTCTAGCTATTAATTGATTTGGGACAATTGCTGGGGCACCCATGTAATTTCCCTTCTTTGTCATCAAAAAATAAAGATAGTATACTACTGTTGCTACTATAATTGTTTTATATATAAATATATGTGTATATATATATATACATATACATATATATCAATTTCTTCTTTAAAAATTTGATATATAGTCTTAATAGTGTAATTTCTGAGTCAAAGAGTATATACAGTTTTGTAGATTTTTTGTGAGTAATTTCTAGAATAGTTGGCCCAGTTCCGTAGACCCCCTCTATTAATGTATTTGTTTCCATGAAGCCCTTCTAACATTAACTTCTTTGTGCCACGTTGGGATATTTTTCTTTATATACACAGTTATCTTTTTATGTCCCCAAGTGACTAATACTTTGTACATATTGCTTTGGGTTTCATACAAGTAACTTGTTAAATATTGATTGAATTGAAAACATAGAAATGATTTAGTCCAATCCTCTCATTTCACAAAGAAGGAAACTGAACGTCCTATAATTTTTTGAAACCATAAATAGAAAAACTATGTTTTCTTTTTTTTTTTGTTACTGTGTTCTTAGTTCTAAGTTCTAACTTTTCATGTTCTAGTTCCTGAGATTTCTTTCCTCTCTTCTTATTTATGTGAAACTTACTTTAAAAAAAAAACTGTCTTCTCAGCTTCAAATAATATACTTTAAGGTTTATCAAATGTTTCCTTAATGTTACCTTTTTTAATAGACATAGTAACTGTTGATTTTAACTCTATAGAAGAGATATTATTTGACCAAGGTCATACAGGTTCTAAGAATAAGAGATTCAATTTAAATCTTAAACTTCAATATACTCTCTCATTGCATTACACTAGACTGCCCTCTGGGAATGGTACCATTAAGATAATCCTGGATTCCTAGCTCAATAATTGTAGAGATCAATTAACCAATAGGAAGCATGAACTAACTGTGAACAAGACCTAGATCTCTTTGTTGAATCAAATCAAAAGTATTTTAACAAGTTGCAAAAAGCTGCTTGATCAATTTGAAAAGAAAAAAGACTATTGGATGAAGTGAAATAATGCTACACATAAATTGCATTTTGATTGGCTGAAGGAAGTCAGTCACACCATGTAGTTTTTGTATAAAATATCAGACTATTATAAAACTTGGGAGAGACTAATGGCAAGTTAAGAGAAAATCTCCTTTAATAGTGTTCTCACATATGACTTAGTAATTCTTAGCAAATGATGCATAATGATTCCAAAAGATAGATGATGAAAAAAATGCTATCTACCTCCAGAGAAAGAACTGATAGAGTTTGAATACAACTCAAAGCATGGTATTTTTTTTTTACTTGCTGCATTTTCTTTCCATATTTTTCTCCTTTTGGGGTCTTTGTTTTATCAACGTGACTAATATGGTAATATGTTTTGCAAGATTGAATATATATAACCTATATCAAATTGTATATTTCTTAGGTTGGGAAAAAAGAAAATTTGGAATTCAAGATTTGAAAAAAAATATGTCAAAAATTGTCTTTATATGTAAATGTATATGTAAAAAAATAATTATCTCACACACAATCTCACTTGATTCTTTACAACAACCCTGACAGAGTAAGAAGAAAAAGAAGAGCATAGTATAATTATTATTTATATATAATACAAGTACCTCTGAGATATGAGGAAATGCAGAATAAGAAATTCAAGGGATCAGAGGAAGTCCTCTTCTAATTTCAATTGAGAGCATGGACACTATGAACTTATGGGGAGGGAACTGAATGAAGAATCCTGGTAGGAAATTTAGTGCCAGTTGAAAGTGAGGGAGCCAGGCAGTAATAGTGTAATGTGTTGTTGGTGGAGTTGTGAACTGATTCAACCATTCTGGAGAGCAATTTGGAACTATGCCTAAAGGGTTATCAAACTGTACATACCCTTTGACCCAGCAGTGTTTCTCCTGGTCTTGTATCCTAAAGAGATCATAAAGGAGGGAAAGGGACCCACATGTGCAGAACTGTTTGTGGCAAGAAACTGGAAACTGAGTGGATGTCCATCAGTTGGAGAATGGCTGAATAAATTATGGTATATAGAATATTATTATTCCATAAGAAATAGTCAGCAGGATGATTCAGAGAGATGTAGAGAGACTTACATAAACTCCTCAACAAAAGGAGCAAAACCAGGAGATCATTACACACAGTAACAGCAAGATTATACAATGAACAATTTGAAGGACGCGGTTCTTCTCAATCAATGAGATGATTCAGGCCAGTTTCAATGATCTTGTGATGAAGAGAGCCATCTACACCCAAAGAGAGGATTGTGGGAGCTGAACCACAACATAGTATTTTCACTCTTTTTGTTGTTTGCTTTCTTTTTGTTTCCTTTCTCATTTTTTATCTGATTTTTCTTGTGCCACATGATATTTATGGAAATATGTATAGAAGAATTGCACATGTTTAACATGTATTGGATCACCTGCTGTCTAGGAGAGGGTGTGGGGAGAAAAGAAGGGAAAAAATTATAACACAAGGTTTTGTAAGGGTGAATGTTGAAAATTATCCATGTACATATTTTGAAAATAAAAACTTTACTTAAAAAAGTAATAATGTAATGGTGGACTTCAATCTGACTTTCAGAGAAACAGAAATGCTCTACTGGACATTTTGAATAAAGGTCAAAAATGGATTATCAAAGTGGCTAAAGCTCTTTCTGATTGCCAATCTGCCTATTCAAATTTTTGAGAATCACAAAAGGTCAGTGAAAGTCTAAACCATCTTTTCTCCCCCTGTCTTCTCTGGTCTACACACATCCTTACTTGATTTGGATGGTGGGCAAGTGAATTCCCATTGTTAGGTTTCAATCTACACTAAGGGATTGGCTGAGGCAACTAAGGTCAGAAGAAAAATAGGTAACTGGGGGAAACCATCTTTAAATTTCAATTTCTCTTATCTCATTTCCAAGATATCTAAGGAGTTTATTCAAATAATCAGAATAAGAACATTGATCGATGGTCAATAGATATAAACAGGCATTTTTTAAGAGAAGAAAATCAGACTATCTGGGAAGATATGAAAAAAAATGCTCTAATTCACTAATAGAGAAATGAGAATTAATTGAAAAAAAGAAAGGGTTAGATTGATTGGCCAGTTTCCAATGTTCTTTACAATGTGAAAAATATTGAAAAGTTAGGTTTCCATAGAATGTTGCAAGCTTCAGTGTAATGTAAGATAATAAGTACCACTGATCAGAATGTTTTCAGAATGTGAGAAATTAAGAAAGATTAAATTTCCACAGAACAATTAAGTTTCAATTTCTCAAAAACCTTGAGCCAACAAAGAATTGGGAGCTAGGAAGGACTCAAGCAATCAGAAAGTCTTAAGACTCACAAGCTAAGATAATAGGTGATCCAGCTCAAACTGGCTAGGGTCAATGACCTGACTTGACCCAATCATTATTGTGCTTGCTTAATAGGCTAATTGAATTTTAAACGACACACCTACATAGGAGGAATTTTTTGCCATTTTTGAACATGGGATATATAAGGGAGGGGGGACATGCTTATACATATTCGGGGGCAATATATGGTGGACATATCAGAAAAAATGTACTCTAAAAGGGAATGGACCACTCCATTCTCTGAAGGGAAGGACTGCCTCGAGCTAACACGTATAAAGTTTCTCTCACTTCTGTGCTTGGTGCTCCCTGTTCCCAAAGGGTAGTAGAGCCCATTTTTGGCCAGAAAAGTTAAGAATGATTCCTTAAAATTCCTCTTTAATAAATTTTCCTCAATATCTGATTTTCAATGTCAAGTGTGTTTCTAACAGCAACTAACATTCTGTGTTCTAAGCACTAAGGTCCTGTCAAAACCAATTATTTTATTTTCTTAGGTCCCTATCAGATCTCTTATTCTATGTTCATATATTCTAAGGTTCCTTCCAAACTCGACGCCCTAAATTCTAAGATCATTTCAAGTTCCAATATCTCACATGTTGTGTGCTAAGGGCTTGTCCAGTGCTAGCATTCTATGATATGTAATTATACCTCAAAATAATATCCCATTATATTGATGTAGATGCGTAAAATCTTTAACCGATTCTTGCCTGACCTACAAAGGCCATTTTATCATAGTCTGAGGTTTTTAATCATGGAGGAAGGCCTAATCTTAAACAAATTGCCTCTGATAGCTCCAGCGGTTATGCATTCCATTGGATTGGGTCTGCCAGAAAATTCTTCTTTTTCAGTAAGCACCATTTGGCCTCTCACTCCATTCAGTGGCTGGCCACTCACCTATTTCCGGTTTACTACTGTCAATAATATTGGCCCATTGGGCCGTTAAATCACCAAGTTTACTTCAGTCTAAGGTGATTTATAGCCAAAGAGAGGCCTTCTCAAATGCCTGTAAACTGCCCATTTGCAGTTTACAGAGGATCAATGGTGGTCCTTAATCGTTCATAATGACTCCAGTTCCTTCTAATTGTTCTATTGCTTAACAGGGGTCAGTAAATTAACTTAAATGAACCCAAGGAGAAATCAGGCTTAGATTGAAATTTGAAAACATCTCAAGCGTCTCCAATTAGTTTGTTCCTGTGATCAATATTTCCTCTACAAGTGGACCTTCCTTTACACAGTACATGTTTGGAAGGGACTTTTAAACCTCATTTTCTATAGATTTATAAAACACTCATCCCACACCAAAAGAAGGTATTGCGGATATCATTATCTCCATTCTACAGATGAGAAAACTGAGGTCCAAATAAGATTGGGTTTTGTCCATAATCACACAGCTACTGAGTGTCAGAGCCAGAGAGTGAATTCAGGTCTCCAGACATGCCGGCTCCAACTCTGTATTGAAGGTTCCTGAGAACAAAGAATGTCAGACCCAGAAGGGATCTGGGGGATTATCCTGGCTCCAAAGCTTTCTACCTGACTTATCTCTGGCAGATAATTTATCCTGTCTGCATTTCATCAGATTGTAGAATCATAGATTTAGACTACAAAGAACTTTTCAAATACATTATCAAATTTTTTTTCATTTTACAGTTGAAGAAAATGAAATCCAAAGAGGTTATGTTTTGTTCAAAGTGGTTAATAATAAAAGCTAATATTTACATAGTGTGTATGATATTTATATATGCCAGGCTGTGCTAAGCTCTTTAAGGTTATTTTATTTGGTCCTCACAACAATCTCAGAAGGTAGGTGCTATTATTATACTCAATCTTACAGTTGGGGATGTTAAGTGATTTGGCCAAGATCATACAGCAATAAATGTCTGAGACTGGATTTGAACTCAGGTCACCTTGACTTTTTAGCTACCCAAAGTAGGAAGGAAATGGTAGAACCAGAATTTGAACCCAGATTCAGTTTCTTCACCTGAACATTAGGTTGTTGAATTAGACAATCTCCAAGATCCATTCCAGCTCTTCACCTATGATTCCATGATTTTATTAATTAATACCCCTCTGCATTTTACAGACAAACTAAGACACAGATTGATTCAATCAGAAAATTCATATGATGAAAAATTAGATGTTGAACTTAAAGGGATTGGCTGGTAGCAGTTACATGGAAGATTTCTGCTTAATATAGGGAAATACTTCCCCAAATAACTTTCCTTAGGTAGAACAAACTTCCTTTTAGATTTCATTCAAGCAAAAGCTGGATGACCACTTGCCAGGAAATCGTAAAGGATTCTACCATATAAGTAAAATCTTCCTTGTTCTTCTTCAGCTCAGAAAGCAGAGGAAAGAATGAAGGGGGAGAGGCAGATTCAGGCTTGATATAAGGAAATATTTCCTCATAGTTAGATATTTGAATGGCCAGCCTCAGAAAATGATAAGTTGCCTTCTGACTTTTGTTGTTGTGGTCAATCATTTTTCACTTGTATCCAACTTCTCTGTGACTATTTGGAATTTTCTTGGCAGAGATACTTGAGTGGTTTGCAATTTTCTTCTTCAGCTCATTTTACAAATAAGGAAACTGAGGTGAATAGGTTTAGTGATTTACCAAAGTTCACACGGCTTTTGAGTGTCAGAGATTGGATTTGAACTCAGGAAAGATAAATCTTCCTGACTTCAGGTCTGGTCTATTCACTACACTACCTTGCTACCCCAATATTAAACTTTTATTGTCCTAAAGAATCCTTGATTTAAAATATTTGAATTTGAATCTAAATTTAAATCCCAATTCTACCTTTTACTAGCTGTGAAACCTAGAGTCAATTATTTCATCTTTGTGGGTCACAGCTTATTTGTAAAGAAAAGGGATGATATTGGATGATTCCAAGGGTCACTTTTGTCCATTACCCTATTATTCTGTTTTTGAAATTTCTTGCTAACTAATAAGTCATCTCATAGTCATGGAAGTGGTTTAATTGTTCCGGGCAACTAGAGGGTCCTGTGATCATCATTATAAAGTTGAAGTTTCCAACTCCCATTCCCAAAGTCCTGGGTTTTCCACAGTTCACTAGGGTTTGACTAAAGCTTGTTCCAAGAAAGGGAAAAACAATTAATAAAGATTAAAAAGGACCCTAGTCCTTTTCTATAAGGCCTTACAATCTACTAAGAGGAGAATAACATGTCTTCAAATTATAGAACAGAATGTAGACTATAGTAAGAGCAAAATAAAAAGAGAGATCTAGACAAAAGGTCTAGAAATAATTTATTTTTCTGCTTGTTTATTTTCTTATTTAGTTATTCATTCATTTTCTTTTTTGTTTGTTTACTTATTTGTGTTGGGAGAAAGGAAATATCACTTTTAACTAGTGGGATCAGGAAAGGTTTCATGGAAGAAGAGGTACTTGAGTTGGGACTAGATGGAAGAAAGCCTTCAATAGACATCAATGTGAATGACATGTTCTAGAAACACAAGATAATGTGCACAGGAGTAAGTAGGAAGGACCAGGGAACACCTAGGTGGTCAGTCTGATTGGAACAGAGTAGAAATAAAGAAGATTAGTGACATAATAGTAGAAATATAGATTGATACCAAATTGGGGAGAACTGCAAATATCAGCTAAAGCTTTTACTAAGAGCTTTTATGAAGACTAGAAACAATGCCAAGTTTTGTTAACATTTAACCAGGGACTTAGATACTAATAATTACGAAGGATCTCTTCCTCCAGGCAGGTTGTGTATTTGTTTTTCCAGATGGGAAAACATCTGTAAAGTCAGAGAGGGGTTGTAGATAAAATATTCTCATACACACACTCACATCAGTGAAATTGTAGATGCTTGAAATGAAAGAAATTTATCATTAAATAAAGTGTAATGTTATATATTGGACTACTTGCCATCTGGGTAGTAGATAAGGAAAAGAGGGGAGAGAATTGGAACACAAGGGTTAATGTTGAAAAATTATCCACGCATATGTTTTGAAAATAAAAAGCTTTAATAAAAAATAAAATAAAGTATAATGCTATCAATGAACAACATTACTCATCCATATTAATAATGATTGACTTAACACTAACATAGGACTTTCATATGTTCTCTCATTTTATCTTCCTCATAGCTCCATAAAGGAGGCAAAGTTATAGTGAAAAGAGTGGTCACCTTGGAGTTAGGAAATGTGGATTGAACTCATCTCTTAACATAAATTACTTGTGTGATCATAGGCTAATCACTAAAATTTTCTGAGCTTCAATTATCTCATCTGTAAGTTGGAGAAGATAAGTAGTACAATGTAAATAGCAGGTGGGCTTTCTTGCTTTGTCAAAACTTGTCTCTGATATATACTAGCTGCCTCATTTTAACCTTGTAGTGCCTTCAGGTACCAGTGATAGAGAAAAAGGGCCAATCTATATCTGTGAAGAGAGTTTCCACCTTAAGATTTCCTTCTGAGACTCATTGCCTCTTACCCACCCACTTTACACAGTAAAAGTCAAAGTACATACATGCCCCACCTCACAATTTTATTTCGGTGGAGATGCCTTGTCTACTTTAAGGTACTAAGAGGTTCATTATTATCATTCTTGATTTACAGAAAAAGAAACTGAACATTAGCAAAGAGAAGTCACACTCAAGATCACAAAACTAAAAAAGTAAATCAAAACCTCTAAGAAATAAATTAGTCAGTGAGATGCAAAGGTTCCTGCCTTTGATAAAACAGGTCAATGCTACAATATGACAGGTAAGATGAAAAGCTGAGATACTCCTCTGATGCTGTTCTCCACCCTCCGCCTCAGGCCTGGTTGTCCATGCTTAGTTAAACTGTTTTTATCTTCCATAAATCCTAGTAAGCTACTTTAAGACCCATCAGACTCCCTCAATTGATACTTAAGTGTTTTTTTCTGCACTAACTGCTTCTTGTTAAATAGTTTGACATTTATGTGTCTAGACTTGGACTGTTTTGATATTGATTTGGTGAAGAAGGATAATGGAGTCCAGTGGCAACATTATTCTTGCTGTCATACGCCGCCGCCACCACCGCCGCCATCTCTCTCCTGGGAACCGTTTTAGTTTCCCGGATTGGAAGCCCAAACAAAAACGAGCCATATGGGGGTCTGAAAAAAGTGGCACTGAAGGCCCTTGTCCCTTGACAAAAACTTTTTGTGTTGCTGCATTACCTGGGGAAGAGAGAATTCAAATGGCTGACATGAGACGGACCTTTAGTTTTCTACTTGGACATGGTTTAAAGGCATCCCTCATATAGACTTCTGCATAGGACTACCTATATCTCTCTTCTTAAAAAATAAAAATAAAAACCTTCATTGGTTCCCTATCACTTGCCCAAAGTTGATTCCTTTGCTTGTTATTCTAAGGAACACACACTTTTATATCACCTTCCTTTTCCAATCTTATTGTTATATTCCAGTCAAATCAATCTGCCTTCTTTCTTCTTATTCTTCCATGCAATGTCCCCATCCACTTCTATACTTTTCTTTATGCCATTCCCTATCCCTGGATTGGCATCTATCTTCTTGCCGATATAGTAAGGTCTAATGCTTCTAAGGGAAATGGTTTTTGATAACCAATGATTTGGGGGAACTCCTATTTCCCCCTTTTTCTTTGATCCTTAGTCTCTGAAGGTTGAATTTTTTGGCTCTATCCAGACCCATCCAAGTAGAGCAGTCATTGAGTTCTGCTCAGTTTTGGGTGAGAATAAATTCTTTAGATTGCCCAAAGCTAGGGAAAACTTAAGTAGTAAATTTTTTAATCAAAGTTCAGGACTAGCCCTTCATTGTAATATTCATTTTCTCATTAATTGTTAACCAATAACATCCTCAGAATATCTCCATTTCAATGAGCATGTAAGCCATGAGCCCATCCCATAATTACCTTTGGCCTGAGTGGGAGAAAGATGGTCAAATGATCATGAAATCACTGTTTTTTCAATGGACTTATAGAAGGCTTGTAGAATATAAGCCAATCCCTTGATTGAAAATTAAATAATACATTCTGAAGCATAAAATGCTTCTTTTTCATTCCCCATAATACAAAAGTTAGTCCATGAAAGAACATTGATTGATTTCAAGGACAATTTTCAGAATGAAAGGGCATTGTTCAGAAAATGATTAAATTACCCAGAAATTTAACCTTTTAAATGTTTTAAAATGTCATTCTTCCCTTAGAGCCTAACTCAAATGCCCATTTGTCCATGAAGTCTTACTTGTCATCCATGGATGCTTCCTTTTAGACTTTATATCATATCAACTTTTCTACCTTCTAATCCTTTGGATAATAGCTGGCACTTATATAGTATCTTGAGTTTTATAAACTGCTTCACATACATGATGCCATCTACTTCTCACAATTACTATGGGTAATTATTACCACAAGAAGTATGCTGGTAAATGTTTAACAACTGGATCTCAAGAAAAAGACATGAGAAATACTGAAAAGTTGGACTTGCAAGCTTCGAGGTAGTGGAGGATAGTGGGTATCACTGACCAATAGGTTTTCAAAATAGGTTAAGGAAGGCTAAGATTCCACAGAACAATTAAGTTTCCAGCTCTCAAAAACCTTGAACAAACAAGGAACTGGGGGGGGGGGGGGCTAGGGAGACACAGGTGGTTTCAGCTAGTCAGAAAGAGTCTTGTGATTTTGAGAAAACCCCAAAACTTAAGATAATAGCTGATCCAGCCCAAACCAGTTGGGGTCAATGATCTGACAATCAAATAATTATTGTGCCACTTAATAGGCTAATTGAATATTAAATAACCTACCTCAGAGGAGGAATTTTCCACCACTTTTGAACATGGGATGTAAGATAAGGGAGGAGGGGGACATGCTTATATATATTTAGGGGGAGACATATAATGGGTATATCAGAAATATTGTAGCCTAGAAAGGAAGGACCAATCTGTTCTCTGAAGGGAGGGACTGTGCCAAATACAAGCGTAAAGCTTCTCTTACTTCTGTGCTCAGGGTTCCCTTTTCCTGAAGAAGGGAATAGCCTGCTTCTGGCCAGAAACATTAGGACGTTTCTTTAAGATTCTCCTTTTATAAAATTTTCTTGATATCTGATTTTCATTGTCAAGAATATGTTTCTATATATTAAGGTTGCTTGCCATCTAGGGGCAGGAGTGAGGGGAAGGAGAGAAAATCTGAAACACAAGGCTATGCAAGGGTCAATGTTGTCCAATTATCCATGCATATGTTTTGAAAATAAAAAGCGTAAATATATATGTATATACATATATATATATATACACATATATATAAAAGAGTATATTTCTAACATTCATGACATGCTTTTAATTTTAACCCATATTATTAACATTTTCTGTATTACTT
The DNA here is from genome assembly GCF_048593235.1 of Sminthopsis crassicaudata. NCBI lineage: Eukaryota > Metazoa > Chordata > Mammalia > Dasyuromorphia > Dasyuridae > Sminthopsis > Sminthopsis crassicaudata. The sequence continues at coordinate 184,939,262 of NC_133622.1, read as the reverse complement.
CAAATTTAGATAATCAACAAAACAATAAGTTCTGATTTGCAATGTTCGTATTTCTGAGGTGCAAATGCTCATATTAAAATTTTAATAATCAGCTTAGACACCAATAGAAGCTGACTCCAGTATGCCTGTGATTATTAAATTTATTGATGTTACCTAAATTTTTAGATGAAAGAAATGTTCAGGGAAATTATGCAATTTGTTTATGACCACATGAAGAATAAATGTAGAAAGTGAGACTTGAACCTGAATTCTGAGTCAAGGAATAAATGCAGAAGGTGAGATTTGAACCTGCATGCTGAGTCAAGGACCAGGGACTGTTCTACCATACAAGTTCTATCTTCCAGTTTGGGGCCATCTCCCTTAAAAATTTAATTGTTTTTATATATTAGCCTCATGATTGTTAATTCCACGAAGGCAATCATTTTTCCTTATCTGAACTTTCTATCTTCCTCAACACTCACCACAGTATTCTGTATCCAGCAGGCAATTAATAAATGTTTACTAAATGACAGACAAAATGAAAATTTTTCACTGATTCCATATGCCATAATAATTAAAGTCGAAATTTCCAACTCCAATCTACTTTTGAAAACTTAGACCTTACTTTCCTACTTTGCATCCATAAACTCTAAATTAATGGAACTATTCAACATCTTTTTAAAAATTCCCAATTCTCCCTCCCTCTAGATTGCCTCTTCTTCAACCCTGCTTGTCTCCATGTTGATATTCTACTCATCCTTCAAAGCCTAGTACAGAAGCTACTGCCTCCATTCAGGCTTTACTAGCCACACCAGATTAAAACGAGTTCTCCTTCTAAACACTCAAAGCATTTGTTACAGACCATCTTTATATGCTCAGCATATCATGCCTTATGTTATGATTTTTGTATGTGTATTTCCTGCTCTATTAAACTAGAAGTCCCTTAAGGGGAATTCCCACAACACTAAGTATAGGGCCTAATTTATTTGGCAATAAGCAAATGTTTGTTGAATGAGTGAGTGAATAATACCACATCAAATAAAAAGAGGGGAAATTTCCAATTAAAATAATCTGTTATATTTTTCTCCCTGTCTGTATATAGACAAGTTTCCTTCACTGAAGCTTCCCTCAGTCCCTCAATATGACTTGAAGGAGTCCCTGAGTTTTTTCAGGCAATGTTAATGAAACCACAAGCTCTGAAGTTCCTACTTTGAGCATGGGCCTGGTTATAAGAAATTTTACCGTGATTTTAGGAGCAACCTAGCTAAAGTGAAAAGATGAAAACTTTTTTTTTCAGCAATAGAAATCCTCAGAGGTAATTTATGAAATCAAAAATTGTTGTGAAGTGGGTTTGGGAAAGGACTATTTCTAGTGCCTAAATCATAGATTGAGGTAGGGAAGGATGTAATGTCAGGGTTGAGAGGGAACTTTGAACAAAAAAGGTTGTTGGAATTGGAAAGAACCTGAAATATAGAATATCAGAACTAGAAGCCATCTTAGAACATTGAATGTCAGAGCTGGAAGGGATCTTAGAATAAAGGATGTTAAAAATGAAATACATCTTAGAGCCTTGAAAGTCAGAATTGAGAGGGACCTCAGAAAACAAAGCATAGAATATTAAAGTGAAAAGAGACATATCCAGTCCACTCAGATTTATAGATGAATAAACCAAAGCCAGAAGGGATAATACTATTTTTGCTTCCCCTTATCTTAAGAAAATGTTTTTATATAAATGAGAGTTGTTATTATTATTAAATTATAGAAAAGAAAGACTTGGTTAATCAAGGGAAATTTTCTAACAGAGCTATTCAACATCAAAATGAATTGTTTCAGTAGATAAGAAACTTCCTCATTTGTAGATATTCTCAAACAGTAACTATATGACTGTCAGATGTTGAAGAAATTCATGCTTTGAAAAAGGCTTAGTGTAAGTGACCTCTGAGGTTCCTTAAAACTGACTTTCCATAATCTGGTGATTCAAAGTTTTATCTTTCATACTCAAACTGGTTACACCTGGTCTGAAGAGCTACAAGTTTTCAGAAACTAAAATCCAGGGCATTGTCCACATCTCTTCTCCTGAAATTTGTCCAAAAGTGTAATGATTACCCTGAGAAGTGACGGGTTCTCCCTCCTTGGAGATTTGTAAGCAGTCTAAATTTACCACATGTAATGGAAATTCCTTTTTGTGTATGGTTGTACTAAATGGATGCTGAGAGCCCTTCCAACTGTCAAAATCTGTGATTCTGAAATAGAGAGTGTGACAGCATCATCCAGGAAGCAAAGACAGAAGACATATCGGTAGAGTGTGGTTTCTCAGAAATAATACAAAAGGTGAGATAAGCACTTCTTGCTTCTCCCCTGGGCTTCTCTACGTGTCCCTGTCTGCTGAGTGGTTCTGGTGTTTGTTAATAACCTGCCCTGACGAATGGATCCATAGAAATAAATACAAGGCATTATTATCCTTGGCATTATTACTGTCTGGCAAAGCTTGCCCGGGTCAGTTGGGGAGCAGAAGTCACCCAACTAATATTCATTTCAAGTCAAACATTATTTCCAGCTCACTAATCTCTTTATGGGGTGCACAGAACTAATGCAATGGGCAGTTTGTGATGCACAATTCATTGGAAATTAAATCTATCTTTTTTTTTCCCTTTCAAGGTAAACTGTATGGTGTAATAGATAAGAAAAAGGTGGTTTTAAAGCCATCTATATCTGGGTTCAAATCCTGTTCTTGACACACTGACTGTCACTAAACTTTGGTATTCAAGGAAATTGTTACTTTTCATCCTTTGTTCTCAAAGAGAACCAATAGCATTACAAGGCTGTTGTCTTGGGTGATTTATAAGACTGTAAATCATAGAACAGAAAGAGAGAATTATCTTCCTGAGTTCAAATGTGGAGATTTTGAACCAAGGAATAATGTGGGTTGATTGCAAACACTGAAAAACTTCCTAGCTGAAATTTTCTTCAGTAAATTTCTCAAATTTTCAGTAAATGTACTGAATTTTGGACTCAACTCATTGCCCATAAATCATTCCTGTCCTAGATTTACATAGTTAACACTATTACTCAATGGGTTAATCATAAAACCAAATGTTCTGGGTTGGAAAATGCACATAGTTAAACCACTTAAGATTTTTGTGTGAATTGGTGGGCTAATCTCTTTCTAGTAATAATAGAAAAAGGCATGGATTAAATCCTGTACCAAGTTCAAATGGAAGTGAGAGATGTTCCTGTGTTGTTCAAATAAAGACCATTCCAGTCTTCTCATGAATATTCAGGGAAACTAAGAGTAAGCAAAATAGAATATAAGACTTATAAAGGACCTCAGAGAGCATCTAGGACAATTTTTTTTATTTTAATAGAGAAGGAAATTTGTGGAGGGACTCAGAACTGATTTGTACAAGGTAAGATTTATAACAAAAATTCATGATAGTAAGACAAAAACTGGTTTTGAATATGTTTCTTGACTTTTATACCAACATGACCACCAGTACTTCTTGCCACAGAAATTAAAAAGAAATGTTTATTGCACAAATACTGCCTCACAGTTATCACTTGCCAAAACACACAAACACACATACAAAAAACCCCAACTAACAGCATGCTGGCCAGAAAAATAAAATATCAATTTTTTTTTGGGGGGAGGAGAAACAAGAATGAGGGTGATGAGTGCAACTTGCAAATTATTCATGCGATTCTTTTGTCATTGGTGACCAATACCTTTTCAATCCCATATACAGAACCATTTTTTAAAGGGGAGGGAATTGATTTCTTTGCTAAAAGCAAGTAAGCATAATTTATTTAGATAAATATTTTAGTTATAATCAGCTATTATATGCCTCTAGAATCTTTTGGTTGATCAAAAATCCAGAAGAAATATCAACTTGAATGTAGGGGTCATCTTTTTCATTCAATGTAGTAAAATAGAAGAGTCCCTAAACTTAGTGTTAAAAGTTCTGAATTCTTAATTGTAGAATTACTCATTGTTGGCTGTCAATGAGATTTTGATTAAATTTCTTTATTTCTCTGATTCCCATTCCTTGTCTATATGATTGCCATGACTACATTAATAGAGTTGTTATTGAGACTTAAAAATAATCATGAAGTTCAGTGAAGTGCTTTGTAAACAAGCCAAAAGAGAAATGTGAATTCTCATTATGATGAGTTTAAATTTTAACTATAATTTTTTCAATGATGAATTGTAATTTATTCTCTAATAGGGAAATTTAGAGTCAATTAAAGACCTTGTAAATTAAAAACAAAAGTACCTCTGAAGTCAATCCCTGATCTAAATCTATGATCCCAACTATTTATAGGGCTGTCACACAGAGTAAGAACTAGACAGAGATCCAGAAGTACTTTCTATTTCCTTTACTGTATAAATAAAATATATTCTACATTTGGTGACTTGGGAGTTTAGTGCTTATAGATGTAGGCTATACTAATCCATAGAGCGGAGACAGGAGTTTCTTAGTTCAGTATGAATTGGGGCAAATCAGCCCCCTAGTTTCTTTGTGTCAGAAAATACAAAGGCTACTAGGGGGCTGCATCATGCACAGAGTACCCTGACCTGGATTCAGGAACACTTATTTTCCTGAGTTCAAATTCAGCCTCAGACACTTATTAACTGTTACCCTGAGCAAGTCACTTTATCCCTATCTACCTCAGTTTTTTCATCAGTAAAATGGGGATAATAACAGCACCTATCTCACAGGATTTTCATAAGAATAAAGAATCATTGAACAGTACTTAGAACAGTGCCTAGCATATCAATAATAGCAAGAATAATATTGATGATAATGAGTAGATCTCTAACCAAAAGGGCAAATAAAAATGAAAAGCAATATAGCCCTTGTCCTAAAAAATCTCACCATCTGATCTTGAATGGTGGGGAGCAAGAACATAATTGAATATTAACCAAAGTAAAATTTCATAGGGCAAAAGTAAGAGTCAAACATTTCATCATTTTATAGAAAAGCAAAGGAGGCTCCCAAATGCTGCTGAAAACATGATCAACTAGTGCTAAAGCAAGAGATAAAGCCCCCATCTTCTCTTCTAACTTGGCAGCCCATGCCCATTTCCAACACCAGTGGAGACCATGATACCTCATAAATAAATTGACTGTTCTTTCTGCTCCCCAGTGAGCTTTTGTATTTTCTTTTCCCTTTAGCCAATTCTGCTTTTAGTTCTAGTTTACTTTTTAAGTTGTTATCTTCTTCAATATTTTTATATTCCCTTTACCAAACTGTTGACTTGTTTTTCCTGATTTTCTTGCATCACTCACATTTATTTTTCCAATTTTTTCTGTCTCCTCTCCTACTTGATTTTCAAAATTCCTTTTGAGCTCTTCCATGGTCTGAGACCAATTCATATTTTTCGTGAAGGCTATGGATGTGGGAGCTTTGACTTTGTTATCTTCTTCAAATTATATGTTTTATCTTCCTCATTAAGAATTTTTTTTATTGTTATTTGGTTATTTCTCCTTGACAGTTTTTTTAAACTCTCTTAAAATAGAATTCTGCTTCCATGATGGAGAATGCACTGACCCAAACTTCAGTGTTTTTGTGCAGCTGTTTTCAGAGATACTTTTAGGAACTTTTCAATTCTTCCAAGAAGATATGATCTAAAGAGATGTGTTTACTATTTTCCTGTCCTGTTCTCTGATCTGAGAATGAACACAAACACTCATTTCTGTGAGAACTGTGTCAAGGTTTTCTTCTCCACTATCTGCAAGATCTGGTGTGCTAATGTTCTTCCTCATCCTGGGACTACCAACCAGAACTGCAACCTGGCTCCAAGTTTAGACAAAGCAACAGAGTCCTGCCTCAGTACTAGCAAAGAGACTCCTGTATTCTCCTTCTGACCAGTTGTTTGACCCTCTTACAATTTTGTGTTCTTAGAGCTCCAGAATCATCCACCCCTGCCACTGATTAGGTTGCCCTATATCTGTTCCTGGTTGGCTGAGGCCTGATCTGTGCTGCCTTGCATTGTACTTTTGTCTTACCCTGGTGCATTAGACCTTTCTAAGCTGTCTTAGGTTGGAAAATTATTTTACTCTGTATTTTTGTTGGTTATGCTGCTCTAGAATTTGTCCAGAATCATTATTTAAAGGTATTAACCATACCTTTATTTATTACACTTCCCTCTCTGTTCCTAATACAGTGTTCCTTCACCTCCCCACAGGAGTATTTATTTCAGGCTCTGCTTTGATTACTACAAGGGCCTGTAAAGCATTAGGACAGCAGAACACTTTATTCGATTTTTGGCAAATTCTCTCCTGCTGCCTGGGTTTTATTTCAACTATTTTTTGCTGAGTGCTGCCCCTCTGCAGTTTTGTCTACAGCATCTTCAACAGGACAGAAAGAAAGTCTGCTTCTTGTTTTTCCAAGGAGGGTATGGTATCAGTAGTCCAAAGAACATTTCTGGTCGGTATACAAAGAGTAGTTCACATGTGGCAAATTTGGGGATTGACAATAGAAAGCTTTGATGTGTGTGCAAGTCAAATAGATGGAAATAATAAAGGCGAAGAAAGTCATTTTTCATGCCAGTCATGGAAGAATGAATGTCAAATCAATGCTCTCCTTAACAGGCAGGTAAAGGGATAAAGTCTCTCTCTTTCAAAGCCATGAGAGAACTGCTTAGAGCCATAGAATTAAAGCAAAAAGAGACTGTAGGAAATATCTGATTTGAGCAATCCATTCATTTTATAGATAAAACTGATATCTAGATAGGGTATGACTTGCATAAATTAATAAAGTAAAGTTTATTGGCACAACTGGGACTTAAAGCAAGTATTCTCATCCCCAGACCAAAAATCTTTCCTTTCTCAAATTGACCTGCTAGTTGTTCCCCTGTATTCCATATTTCGTCTCTTTCCTCTAAAGTTTTGTGCAATTCCATTCTCCTACTCCCCTCCCTCCACAGCCCCCATACTCAACCCCATGTCTGGAATGCACTTGCTCAATTCATCTTGTTGCATCCCTTCAAAGCATAGCTCAGGTGCTGTCTTCTAGACGAGGAAGGTCTTTCTTGATCCCTGCATTTATTAGTCCTCTCTTCCTCTTGAAATTGCTTCATGCTACTTTGTATTAACTTATTTATGTATACATCCTGCCTTTCCTCTTTTTACCTGCCAGTAGAAAGTAAGTTCTCTGAGGTCAGGGACCTTTTTGGTCTAGCACAGTTCTTGACACTTCTTTCAAGGATGTTGTGTGGCTGATCGAATACCATAATCAGGGACTCTCAACCTCAAAGTTGGAAAATGCACATAGAAAACACTAATCCAAGGTTTTCCATCTCCTTTATAACGTGCCAGATAACTAGATATGGAGTCTCCCCAAAGACCTTCAGGGTAAAATCACATTTGATGGCCATATTGCACATGATTTCTGCTGAAAGGCAATGGACCTAAAGATGGGGACCTAAATTTCCAGCATTAACACTTAATAGCTACACACAACTATGAGTCACTTATCTTGTCTGCCTCAGTTTCCTCAACTATAAAATGGGGATAATAATGTCATTCACTTCCCAGAATTGTTGTGAGAGTCGAACAAGATAATATTTGTAAAGTAATTTGCACAGTGTCTGGTAAAATAGATGTTCAATAAATGATTATTTCCTTTCCCTCTTTGCCCAGGTCTCATTTTCTATGACCAATCTGCAGCACTGATACTATACTTTATTGAATAAGCCAAGTTAGATAATTATATAGACATCATAAAATGAAATAAAATTAAAACTGAAAACAATTTGTCAATGCACAATGCACATACCTCCTTGCTGTGGAACTTGGGCTATCTACTTAACTTCTTTGTCTTTATTCTGCCTAGATTTCTTATCTTTAAAAAGTAAATGACAGTTATTTGTTCTTTAATCTTATAAAATTGTTATAGGGAGAATACTAGTTATAACTTTTTAAGAACAATAGAAATGTGGATTACTATGAATATTATTATAATAGAGATACTTACCTGATTCTGTCCTAAAATTGTCCTGGTGAGAATAGCCCGATTTGGAGCATACTGGAAGCTGAAGTAGACTCCTCTGGCCATTTTCAGGGAGATGAATAGCTCATTGCTGCAACATTTGCAGTTTGAAATAATGAAGCATTTGTTCATTGATTCCATGGTTATAGCAAGTGGTACCTGTGTCAAAGAAGATTTGGCACCGATCCAGGAAGAGCAGATTTTAAAGGTAAAGGGAAGACAGCCTCTCCTATTGCCTTCTTCTTACTCTCTCTCCTGAATATGAAATTATGGTTTTCCCCTTTGTCCATCATAACAGAAATGACATGTCTAGGTGAGATTGAGAGAAGATCACAAATCTCTGGCTGTCTCTTTTTGCTTTATATTTCTTTTAACTGAATAAGTAAATAACGATAATAAGAAAGGGGCTTTTGGAAAGTAGTTACCTCTAGAGGGCAGGAGTTTCTCCTTTTTAATGAAAGCTATCTTTAATAAAACCATTTGTTATACATCTAACGTTTTTGTTAGTCCTAGAATTTTCAGGGGATTAAAGTACCCTTTGAGAGGCTCAAGTAATATTTTTTATTCTTTTTTTTTTCATAAGTAAGATTCTAATGTTTCCAGGAGGAGCCATGAAATGGAATCATGTTTTGATGGTAGCAATAATGCTTAAATCAATCAATAAATATTTATTAAGTACTTACTATGTACCAGGATCTTTGCTAAGCCCCTGTCATTTTCACAGAGCTACTGTGCAGAGATTGGTTTGAGAGAGGAGTCATTGTAAATCTGTATCATCCAAGTTTATCAATTTTTATAAGGGTCAGGAGGCTAAGATCCTAGCACCAGTAATGCATGGTGGGGAGTGTGCTTTGGGAGTGAGTGAACATCAGAGTTAAAAGTTAGTGGAGGAATAGACTTTTGATGGAAAGTGCCATTCTCATTCAGAGAGAGAACTATGGAGATTTAATATAGATAAAAGCATAGTATTTTCACTTTTTTGTTGATGTTGATGGTTTGTTTGCTTGGGTTTTTTTTTTTCCTTTCTTGTGTTTTCTCCCTTTGATCTGATTTTTTCCTGAACAGCATGATGAATATGGAAGTATATTTAGAATTGACACGTTTAACCTATATCAGATTGCTGAGTGCCTTGGGGACAAGGGGAGAGAGGCAGAAAAATTTGGAACACAAAGTTTTGCAAAGGTGAATATTGAAAACTATTTTTGCATGTATTTGGGAAAAGAAAATACTATTAAAAATATAACAAAAATACAGCAGTCACATCTTTCTTCTATGTGATCTCCCTTAGATTTAAAAACAGCAAACACCAGAAAGAGCCTTGGGATTTTGTGGAGGAGATATGAGATCAAAACCTGGTCCTGAGATTTAGGATCATAACATTCCATACCTCAAATTAAAAAGATCCACTGCTGCTGTTCAGGTTTTTTGTTTTTGTTTTTGTTTTTTGTGTTTTTTTAATCATATTTGATTCTCCATGATCCCATTTGGGATTTTCTTGGCAGAGATACTGGAGTGGTTTCCTTTCCTTCTCCAGCTCATTTTGCAGACGAGGAAACTGAAGTAAACAGAATTAAGTGACTTGTCCAGGGTCACACAGCTAGTATATGTCTGAAAATGGATCTGAACACAGGCTGCTGAGTTTTTTGGACTCTAAGCTCAGCTCTCTATACACTATGGCACTCCATAGTTTCCTCCTTACAGTTCATAAGGACTCCACCCAATTAGCAATTTTTGGCAAAAGTTGACATACTGTTCCTCCACTAATTTTTTTGTGGTCCTTGTAAAAGAGATGTGCAGGCAGAGTCTTGCTGACCTCTCCTTCCAGGGACATTGTAGGATCTTTCCCTACATGGGATAGAACAATCTCTGGATAGGCTAGAACATGGGATAGAATGATCCCTACATGGGACAGAACACAGGATGGAACAATTCATACATGGCATAGAAGATGGGCTAGAAAAATCCCTACTTGGGTAGAACACAATGTTCAGTGAGCTATTGAGTGTGACTGAAATGATGTACACAGCTGCACAAGGCAGCTAAGCATTGCCTCAATGCCTTTCACATAGGAGTCAGTGAGTGAGCAGCCCTGGAGGGGCCTGACACTGATGCAGTCTGGCAGCTCAAAGAGGCTGCCCATGACTTTCTCAGCCTCCCTAAGTAAATCGTAGCCTTTGACCTTCCCCCTCTACACAATGTCCCATGAGTGGCTGGGGAGACCTACTCCAGGGAAACCCTGGGGTCAGCCCAAAGTTGGATTGTCTGCACTTCAAACAGTTGACCCTCTTCCTCTCTCAACTTTTTCTCACACCTAAAGATCAGGCCTTTGACCCCAGAGACTATACTTTGATCAGTACATGGAGTGATTTGTTTATCTTGCATATTAGCTCAGGCAGATAGGTTTGAACTGTAGAATATCAGTTTGTTGGTTTTTTCCCTTCCCCCATCCTTTCTTTTGGGAAAAGAACAGTTCCCTCTGAGTCTTTCAGCTTCTTTTCATTTGGTCCTTGTTGGAAATTTGATGGAAGAGGATATGACTTTCATTATGTTATTGCTTCAGATTTTGACTCATAAATTATCAGAGCTCAAACTGATTTTAGAACACAAAATGTTAGAGCTGAAGGAGACCTAAAAACACAGGATGTTAGAACGAGAGGGGACCTTAGAACACAGGATAGTAGAGCTAGAGGGACTTTAGAACACAGAATGTTGGATCTAAAGAAGAGCTTGGAACACAGGATATTAAAGCTGAAAGGAACCCTAGAACATAGGATGATAGAGCTGGGGGAGACCTTAGAATACAAGATGCTAGAGCTGGAAGAGATCTTGGAACAGGATGTTAGATCTGGAGAAGATCTTAGAACACAGGACATTACAACTAAAAGAAATCATAGGACATAGATGTTAGAGCTGGAAGAGATCTTAGAAAAGAGGATGTTAGAAATAGAGGAGAACTTAGAATACAGGACATTAGAGTTGGAGGTGATCTTGGGACACAGAATGTTGGATTTAAAGAAGAGCTTGGAACATAGGATATTAGAACTAAAATGAATCTTAGAACATAAGATATTAGAGCTGGAGGATATTAGGACATAGGATATTATTATTAGGGCACAGCTTAGAACAGGAGCTGGAGGAGACCTTAGAACACAGGATATTAGAGCCAGAGGAGACCTTAGAACACAGAATGTTTCATCTAAAGAATAGCTTGTAACACAGCTGAAAGGAACCTTAGAACACAGGATATTAGATTTGGAGGAAATCTCAGAACATAAGGATTGGAGCTAGAAGAAGCCTTAGAATACAAGAATGCTAGTGCAGGGGGCACCTTAGGACACAATCTGCTAGAGCTGGAAGACACCTTGGAACACAGGATGTTAGATCTGCAGAAGATCTTAGAACAAAGAATATTAGAGCTGAAATGTCGGAACACAGGATGCTAGAGCTGGAGGGACCTTAGAACTCAGCAAATCAAAGCTAGAAAAGATCATAGGGAACAGAATATTGAGATGAAAGGCACTTTATAAATGATCTGGTTCAATCAGCTTATTTTACAGATAAGGGAACAGGACATGATTCAAGCAAGTTCACACAGCTAGTCAAGAATAGAGCCAGAACTCAAAGACAGATCTGCCACACTCCAGGTCTATGCCCATTATATTACGCTATATTGAGAAAAAGTGAGTAGTATCTTTGAGTCATAGGAATGACAAAAGATAGGACCTCTTTATAAGTGAATGCATCCATAATCTCACCATGAGATTCCTTACTGTTAATGGACAAATCATGGATTTTCTTTCTCAGTTTTCTGATCTATAAAATCAGGACGATGATGATTCAAAGGGTCTATCTCAAAGGTTGGTGGAAGGAATAAATAAAATTATGCATGTAAAGGGCCTTGCAAACATTTATGTGCTATATTAGTGCCAGATTTCATTAGCATCCAGGAAAATATTGACATTAAAAAGATAGGTTTTTATTTCAGGATTCAATGAAAGTGCTGCAAGGTATCCCAAATGTAATCTGTCCCATTTTTTTCATCCCATTTAATTCTAGCGCCAGCACATTTTCAATCTGGAGCTTCTGACCAAGATATATTATGCTGATGAACTAATTCAATGGAATATCCAACAAGCTACATGTCATTGTGTGGACAATAGGCATTCTTGGGTTTTGTGTTTGCTTTTCTTGCATGGGTTGTTAAGCTAAGCTCTTTTGAATAGTTATGGATCTCGTTTAGTAGGCTCTGCAGTGATCTGGGGCCTGATGCAATCAGCACAATGTCTTCCACAAATAGGAGTATCCAGAGGACCTCACCATTCTACAGGGAATCTCTCTTCATTTGGACTCTGCCTGGGAAACCTCCATGATGGCAGGCAAGCATATGTCTGTCTCCCTATCAGTCATTGTTTGACATTCGTCATCAGAGAAAGATTGAACGGAGTGACATCTGTAGTTGGTATTTAACCAGGAATCTTATATGATCTTAATGTTAATGTCAATTAGAAATAGTTTATTGGAAAAAAGCCTCAAAGTTGAATTTTGCCCAATGGAACCGATCATTAATTTGAAAAAAAATTAGTCAACAGATGATAAAAAACAGTTGGATCTGGTATTCTCTGTATTTTATTGTCAATTGTTTGATCGTAAAGATGTAGTTTTATTTAGAACACTTGAAAACTTTTACCTGAGTCCTTATGTTTTCATCAGGATGTCATATATACTTTGTAGATAATTCTTTTTGTTTAGATGAGAAAAAAGATATTTGGATCAGTAACTATTGATGTCTTGTTGGTTGACTTTTTGCAGTGATAATTCTGTGTGTTTTTTAAACTAATCACAGAAGCTCAGACTTGGAAGGAACCAAGGAAGCCTCCACATGAAAAAGACATTGTTCTATGATATAACTGACAAGGGGCTATCTAGGCTTTTTTTTTTTTGACAGCTTATAATTACAGTTGTTAAGGGTTGAGGAAGGGATAGGTGCTGGGGGCTACATTACAGATTTAAAGGCATTCAGGGATTAATCATGGAGCAGCAGTAAGGGATAATAGTTAGAAATATCAAGTATTGCAAAATATTACAAAACCCAGAAGAAGGTCATCAATACATTGGGTCAATCTTCTATGCAGGATTAGTGAGAACAGAAGACATACCCTGGCTATTGTATAGATGATTCTCATAAAATCCATAAATTTTTTTGTAAAGATGGGGAACAAAAATGAGGATGAGAAGACTAGAATGGGTTACAACCTGCATTGTTGAAGGGATTGCTTACACCTAGGATATCTCAGATCCATGAATGTAGGAAAAAAAAATACTGTAGCTGATGGTCCTGGTACTGAATAACACTATATAGTGTTCCTTAATAGTGTTATTCAGTACCAGGACCATGGGCTACAGTATAGACTGTAGAATATATGACATTAGAATAAATGAACACATAGTCAGGACTCACTAAAGTCACATAATTTAAAAAAGAAGTGCATTACAGCCTATAGTCACAAAGCTTTGCCCTAAATCCAGTTCCCCATCACTATTTTCAAGAGGCACCAGAAGAGTGTTTTGATATTGGCTGCTTGAGTTGCAGTGCAGAGCTCAAGGATTTCCAGTGTTACCTTGGCTACACCAGCCCTGATTATTCTCAGAAATGCAATCAGTGGCAGCCGACCCCGGCTGGAAGTAAACATCTCCTGTGCGGATGTGCACAAATGCAGGCGTGTGGGGCTATCCTACTGCTTTTTATTGACAGCACTGCCACATTGTAGAGACAAGAAGTTAAGCAATACATTAAGGCTGCTTATAATTTCTCTCACTTTTTTAGATGCAGAAATCCCAATGTGGTAAGTTTTGAAATCCAGCATACCCTCCAAGTCAGGAAAAAAAAAATCTTCTGGCAGTTTAAAGAGCTAGTTGCTACCAGCGACAGCCCATTTTCATGTACAAATCAATTTGTCTCCACTGATGGAAAAGAATTGCAAAGCAAACAAATTATCCATGCACCATTGAGCTCAAGCCACTCCAGGGATGCTTAGCTTAAAGCATCAGAAATTGTTGAGTTGGTTCCCCCCCCCATGTCTTTTTTTTAAATGACCCCTCAGGGCTGGGGATTAAAAAAAAAAAAAAAAAAAAAAAAAAAAAAAAAAAAGGACATTATTGTCAAGGTACTGAAAGACAACTTCCAAGTTCATTTTCTCCAAAACTCAATCTAGTGGAATCATTAAGATCCAGCTTGTTGTAACTTGGAACTGATCTCTTCATATATTCTTTATTACAACTCCAGTGACCTACACATTCTCTAGAATTTCCTGAACTTTTTTCCACTCATGACCCCTTTATGGCTCATATTTTGTAATTTGACCCTGGGTATAGAGGTATATAAAATAGGCATACAAATCTAACATTTACTGACAATAAATCATAATTTCATGACTCTCCCCTTTCAGTTACATGACCCTTATGGGGTTGAGACTCACAGTTTAAGAAGCTTTACTCTAGACTGTCTCCAACTAGACAGGATGACCCCAAGTTTTAGTGCAAATTTAAAGATTTAATAGTCTTTTTTCTTTAAAAGCTATTAAAATGTAAAAGATTTTGGGACACACATTTCAAATGAAATTAATAACACTTTGGGACACCTTGTATTTCTTACAAATTTAGATAGCACAGGATGCATTCATTGTCTATCTATGGCATTCTCCATGGCAGGCTCTAGAGAGGATGCAAAGTTTAGATGAGGCTGACAGTCTATTAGATGATAAGAAATCAATAATATAGCAACACAGGTAGCTATAATGGACATTTAGAGAGTCATCAGAGATGCAAAATGCCATTTGAGGTCATAATGGGAAGTCATTCATTCATTCTCCAAACATTAATAAAGCACTCATTCTCCACTACATGCTGGGGACGCAGACTAAAAACAAACTCAGCACTGCCTGAAAATGGTTTACATTCTACTCGAATAAATGCGACTAAGAGGATGGATTAGGGACAACATTTTTTTCTAGGGAGCTACTGTAAGAAATTTTTTTTGAGCTAATCAGGGTTCAGTGACTTGACTAGGGTCAAACAGCGAGTGTAAGGTTTTTTGATTTTTGTTTTTTTCAAATGAATAAAGTCAAGGCTGCACAATAGAAAAAAGGACTCAAAACCTCATGTCTTTTAAGGACAAGTCCAATATTCCTTCTCTCAGATCTTGGTGCCTCCCCAAAGATCTCATTTTACATATGAAATAGATTAGAATTAATTAGAATTAGAATTAGTAAAATTTTATATATTACTGAAGCTCAGAAATAATTAAATGATAGACCTCCCTCTAATCTGTTATAAAGATGAGGAGCCAGGATTTACTTCTAAAACTTCTAACTCATAGGGCTCCTGCCATTCCACTCCATACCACTGCCTTTCCCATAAGACAGAGGGGCTGTGGAATGACTTAATCCATTAGTCTTCAATTACTTTGTACTGGATTTTACACCAGGCAACTGTCCCAGGGAATCAGTCCAACCATTTATCACAACCTGATTAAGAGGCTCCTATTAGGTCTTATTAGTGCTTGTAAATGTAAATAATATATTGTTTCACTCTCCAGTCTCCAGATGCCTTACAGCATTTTCTTTGACTACGATTTCAATTCAACAAGTCCACCTAAGCTGGCATAGTAGCTACTCATTTATTAAGTTATTTCAATGTCTAAAGTATAATAAACAATTTAGACACTTGTTCAAAGTCCTTAGGATTCTTTATTCATTTATTCTTAATTACTTTTATTTATTTATAGTACTATAATTACTTTTATTTACTTAAAGTACTTATAAAGTACTTTATATACTTAATTACATTTATGCATAATTACTTTTCCTCCTATATGATCATAGGTAATCCATTCTTCTCTGAGTTTGTCATTTTGCATTATTTTAGAGCCTTTTCCAGGTTTTTTGTACTTCCTACAAAATATAAATGTTCCCCCACACCCAATGGTTTTAACCATTTGCCTATAGATGGACACAAATTATTTCCCCTTTTTTCTAAGACCCAGAAACCTGCTGTGAAAAATCTGTAACACAGATACAATGCCCAAATTTGATAACACTAATTGGATTACAAAGGGTTTCTCAAGTCCATAACCCTACTAAGAATATCTCTATTTTATATAAGTACTGAGTTCTTCCAGAGAAATGGCTTCCCTAGTATCACATTGTAAACATACAAACTAGAACTAAAACGTAAGTTTTTGATAGTCCAATTGAAGAGTATTTTCTACCTTGCTCCCATGCTAACCTCTCTGGTCACATTTGTGGGTCTGGTGATCTGTGGAACTTTTATCCTACCAAAGGGATACAACTTCTAGAAAATAAATACAACCTGATTGTGAGATTAAGCCAGTCTGAAGTAGAAAGAGAGAAAGCAGCAGCAAAGCTTGCAATCAGGGAAAGATCAGAGTAGGAGGTGTTTCATGTGTGGGATCTCAAGGGAAGGGGAGGATTCTAAGAAGTGAGGCAAGAAGGGAGTACAGTGCTCAACCTGGGCTTCTCCCAAATACATCAGAATTATTGCATTTCCTCTCTCTGCTTCAATATTTTTGCTTAGCCCTGACAAGGACAAAACCATTCTCTCAATCCAGAAGGTGCCTCTGCTCCCTTCTTCCACCTCTGCCTTTTCTGTTGTGCTAACAAAAACATGAATAGAACAAACACACCATTGCATTTCAACCCAGTTTTTATCCCCACAGCTGGGCAAGCTATGTTTACAACTAGCTGCTTTTCAGTTTTCTGATTAGATTTATCCAGGCTCCCTGTCTCTTCCCATCTCTATGGGCAGTTCCTCTTGATCTACTTAGATTAAAATCGTAAAATGGAGATAGCAATACTTACACCACCTATGATAGCTCCCATTTATATAGCCCTTGAAGGCTTTAGCAAGTGGTTATTTTGTAAGCCTTGGAAAGCTACATAAAATGGGAACTATGTCATCAATATCTGTAACTATTTCTTTGATCCTCATTGTCTTGACTTCCTGCTTTCAAAAAAATCTCCTAGTCACTGATAATTGGGATCTTAGATAGATTTTAACCACCTAACTTTATCACATTGTAGATCAGAGGGAAACAGTTTCATAGGAATTGTCTTCCTGGGAAAAAATCTCCCAAAGATGATGAAATTGTTACTTAAAGAAAAGGTATGGAGAGAATGTTCCATCCTCAGAAGACTTCAGCCATTCACAGAGTTGGCTTTAGAATGTATCTAATTAGGGCTACGAGCTACCTATGCTTTTACCCAAAAGGCTTTGGTAGGACATTCATTCATAGATCTATTAGATCATCTATTAGATGATGCATGAAATTCTTTCTTGGGAACTCTCTCCCCTTAAAGCTATAGTTTGTTACTGGTATAGTGGAACTGATTACTGGATTTGGAGCATTACCAGGGTTTGAATCTCAGCTCTGCTTTTTGCTATCCCTTTGTCATCTTGGTCTAATCCTTTTCCCCAATTTAGACCTCAATTTTCTAATTTATAAAATGTTGGGAGTTGGACTAGTGATCTCCTATATCTTTTCCAGGGTCTAATCTTAAAATCTTAAAGCCCTTCTAAAATGTCAAAGTCTTTGGTACAAATCATGCTTCAAGTGCTTTTTGGTTGTTGACACAACCATGCGAATTAGATCCTTTGAATGACAGGAGGAAGGGCTTAGGTGAGATCAGAAAAATACTAATCATATCAGGCAGGGGCACCTTAAATGGAGAAGAGAAAAGACCCAATTATAGGAATACCAAGATGTGGCATGCAAGCTTTGCCTGCTTAGTGATTTTGGTGAAGGTTGATTCTGAAGAAACAATTGCATGAAGAGTCTTTCTGCTGGTTTCCATTGGATGAAAGGTCCCTGAAAAGGTCAACTTGCTAGCCCTTTGTTGTTTGAACAAGACCAAAAAGCCACCATCAAAAGCACATTTACTCCAATTCATCAAGATATTAATTCTCTGTGAACTTTCTGTAGGCAACCAATCCATCAAATTACAAAATTGTTAAGTACTTTCAATGTGCCAGACAATATGCTAAGGGCTAGAAATACAAAAATAAAAGTTAAAACAAGAACTGTTCTCAAGGAGGTTATGATCTAGCCTAAGTAGACAAACATAACAAAAATTGATACAGGGTGATTTGGAGGTATAGGGAAAGGCATTGGGATTTAAAGGGCATCAGGAAAATGCTCACATAGGAGTGGTACTACAGCATAAAAAAACAAGAGCCATCAACCACATGACCTATCTGTAAATCTGAGACTATGCAAAAAAAGCTAAAGAAATGGGAAGAATCTGAATACAGAATGTGAGAGGTTAAAAGGACTTTAAAACAGTGAATTGCAGTGAGGAACAGAAACCAGTTGTAGAAAATAGGAGGTCAGAACTCAGAAAGTTGATCTTCAGGGATTATCTAAACTCATTATTTTAGGAATTATGAAAGATGATCATAGCAGGGCAAGGTACTTACTAAAGTCACACAGGTAGAGGTTAAAATAAACTGCTTTGAAATTTTTTAAGGTATTCAAATGTAATATTTTATTGGATCAAAGACGTTGAATTTCTATTCTATCTTGGCCTAATATTTGGAAGTGTACAAAATAAATGTGTGTGCAAAGTGAAATGTAGGATGTTAGGAGTTAAGGTTATAAGAACTTTTAACTTAGATTAGTCTAATAGATATAAAGATGGAGAGCATGTGAGAAATACTTTCATGGCTGAGTCAATAGGACATGATAATTAAATGAATGTAAAAATCAAGGGAGAGGGAGTAATCTAAGATGCTTCCAAATTTCCAGGCCTAGATGATTGGTAAGCGACTGTTGGTAAAAGACTGTTCTGTTGACAAAGACAAAAAAAACAAAAAGAGAATCTCATCATTTGAAAAGACTTCAAAAGTCATCTCATGCAAGATTTACCTGAATAAGAACTATTTTTCCTTGTAAAAAAATCCATTCCATTTTGGGACAGTTCAAGTTATTAGTAAATTCTTCCTTATATTGAACTAAAATCTGTCTCTCTCTCTCTGCCAGCCCTGCTCATCTGATGGGAGGAGCAAAGATTATGGATTCCATTTTAGAGTTATTTCTCATTTAGATAAGCTTGGATTTTGCTTATTTGCTTGTTTTTTTATTTTTCTAAATCCTTTCCATGCTTTTTTTTGGGGGGGGTCTTAAGTTGAGATGTATATTCTGAAGGGGAAAGAGAGAGAGGGAGAGAGAGAGAGAGAGAGAGAGAGAGAGAGAGAGAGAGGAAAAAAAAATATAGGAAGACAAGAGACAAAGAGTCAGAGACAGAGACAGACAGAAAAAGAGATAGAGAGAGAAACTGAGAGACAGAGACACAGAGAGAGACAAAGACAGACAGAGACAGAGACAAAAAGAAAGAGAATGAACAACTTACTCTGCTTCTTAATAGGGTGGTTGGGGATTTATGGAAACTCCTTTCTGATGACAAAAAAATTATCTTCATCCCCAATTAAAAGTAAATAAATATAACACAGAGGTCTAAAGCCAATTCATGTCCTTAATCAAAATGGTTTCCTGCTTATCATTTCCTTGACATATATCATCTGCAATAGATCACAGGAGGGACTAAAATATAAAATATCCTTTCAAAATCATCCGAGAACCACATTAGAAGAGGGACCATAAATTGCATCAAAATTTAATCTAAACGAAAAAGTCTGTAGATAAAAAGTGCAGTAGGCAGCTGAGAATCCATATCTAATAGCAATTGCTTCTCTTCATGTGGAATTAGATGGTTAAGCAGAACAGTAAAATATGGGGCTGTCAACTAATCAATTACATTTGAGTAATTGATTGTATAATATTATTGGTGAAAGCCCATAATGCGTGAGTTAGAAGAGAACAAGCTCTGAAAATATTAGATTTGCAGCCAAGAGGAGGTGGGGAGAATTGGTCCTCATAAAAAATGCCAGGGATGTTTTGTTTTTTTTTTTTTTTCTTTTTACAATTTTAAAGTAGTATCTATCTAAAAAAGGCACACTGTATTCCAACAAATCTCTTCTCTCTGGGAGTGCCTGTAAGATGAAAAAAAAAAAGACAGGAATATTTACCTGGAAAAAGAAAAGGTTTAGAAGTGGGTTTGCTGTGATAGCAATTAGCTAATGGTTTATTGAGAAGTGGTACAGTGGATAGAGTACTGGGCTTGGAATGAGGAACTCATCTTTTTAAGTTCAAATCCTGCCTCAGATACTTGTTGGTTGTATAACCATCACACAAGCCACTTAACCCCATTTGCCTTGATTTCTTCATCCTTCAAATGAACTGGAGAAAGAAATGGCAGACCACTCTAATATCTGTGCCAAGGAAATCCCCAACGTGGTCATGGAAGAAAAAAAAACTGAATAATATTGAAAGTAAAGAAGATTAGACTTTTCTTCTTAATCCAATGGGTGGAACAAAAAGTAACTGAAGTTACAGGGAGACAAATCATTAGAATAGCACAGTAACGGAATGGTTAACTCCTTTAATAATGACCTCCCTTTTATTGATGATATTTGATCAGAAGCTGAATGATCATTTGTCAGGGATACAATGAAAGGGATTCTTGTTTCAGATGGAGGGTCGAACTAAAATGTCAATGACCTCAATATTCTTCCCACTCTGATATTCTGCCTTTTTTTTTATTCAAGTCTCTCTGTGTAAAACTTTCTAAAACTCTAAGTCAGTGTATAAATTCTTTTCCATCAATGACATTTTATAGTTTAGGGTACTTACCTCACAAAGTTTTTTTGATTCTCAAGGAATTTGAATCCTACTAGCTATGTTATCATGGACAAGTCACTTACTGTTTTAACCTCTGAGACAGCTAAAACTAAAGTCATGAAAGAGTTTATTTTCATGGTGGTGGGAGCTCCTACACTGACAATACTTATTCAATACATTCAATAATGATGATACTTAAATTCTTCAAAATATCTATGATTTTTCAGGCTCACATATTCCCTTAATTCACGTAGATTATGATGTTTCCATAATTTTGAAGATAGTCTTTATGTAAGTACTTGTGATTGATGAAAAATTAAGACTCTCAACTTAGGCTGCTTGTTGAAGGATAAACACATAGGTCATCTCTGGGCCTAAGCTAGAAGTCTATGGAAGTCCAAAGATCTGGCAGAGCTGGTACATTCACTGAAATCCAAAGTTGCCTCCACAATGACACATAAAAGAAGAACCTTAGTCGAACTCAAATGACAATAAATATTGTGGTAACTGATTTTTGTATAGTACTTTCCATTTATAAAATGTTTGATTTCACTAATGCCAGTGTCCTCAGGGGTCCCATCCAACTCTGGAATTCTATACTTCTTATTTGATGAAAACCTTAGATTAACCCTAAGAGGTTGGGTTGGCGACTAACCCCAAAGACTCACCTGTAAAATCACAGATACTTTGAAGTATCATCATCATTAAATGTACCACAGTAGAGTCAAGGAGAATTTTTATCATATTTGGTGGCAGATACAACCATTTTTAATGAAAGTCAATCCAATGAGGACCAGAAAATGACAAAAAATATAATACAGAAAAAAATGGAGAAATTAGCATTTGGGTTTTCCTATTTGCAATTATTTAATTCTTGAGATGATCGCTGCGATGATACCCCACCATGCAGGCTGGTTAAAGGATCATTTTGGAGACGAGCATAACAAGACATGGGAATAGATGAGTCTAATGATATTTGAGGAGCCAGGTGGGCTTGTGATGATTTAGAGAGGTGAAATAGGACCACCACCATGGCTTGCCTCCATCATGTACAGGTTTCCTTCTTTCACCTACAAAGTCTCCATTGCTTTCTGCATGGGGATCGAAATCCTCTAGAGGGTCATGGCGCTTGTAGCCATTTCTCCGTGGCCCTCTCATGAACTTCTTGGGATGTAGATCTAAAGGATGAAGGATGAAATCTACCCTGCCAGCCCTCTTCATCCTAAGGGGGATGGTAACTTTCTTGATCATCTTGGTGTAACCTGGGGCTTGGGCGATGACAATATGAGTACCTGGGGGCAGTAGCCTCCAATAGTCACCATCAGCAGCTGAGGAAACAAAAAATGGGAGCCATTGTGAGGTCATAGGCCAAATGACACACCCTTGGCAATAGGGGAAAAGGGAGAATTTAGGAGGAAGTAACAGCAACAACAACAAACTTTCACAGGTATCATGGCATATTAGAAAAGGTACTGATGAGGACTGGAAGAACTGAGTTCGAATCTTTATTACAACACTAAGTTCCTATATGATCACAGGCAAATAAATCATTCTATCATTTTGAATATATTTTTCGGTTTGTTAAATGGAGATAATCAATATTTATGAGAACCTCCTCACAGGTTTCTATAAAGAAATTCTTTGGAAGAACTGGAGATCATCATTGATCACAAAATAGAAAATGTTGATTATATCAAGTTAAAAAGCTTTTGTACAAACAAAACTAATGCAGACAAGATTAGAAGGGAAGCAATAAATTGGGAAAACATTTTTATAGTTAAAGGTTCTGATAAAGGTCTCATCTCCAAAATATACAGAAAATTGACTCTAATTAATAAGAAATTAAGCCATTCTCCAATTGATAAATGGTCAAAGGATATGAACAGACAATTTTCAGATGATGAAATTGAAACTATTTCTACTCATATGAAAGGGTGTTCCAAATCATTACTGATCAGAGAAACGCAAATTAAGACAACTCTGAGATATCACTACACACCTGTCAGATTGGCTAAGATGACAGGAAAAGATAATGATGAATGTTATAGGGGATGTGGGAAAACTGGGACACTGATGCATTTTTGGTGGAGTTGTGAATGGATCCAACCATTCTGGAGAGTAATTTGGAATTATATTCAAAAAGTTATCAAACTGTGCATACCATTTGATTCAGCAGTGTAGCTATCCCAAAGAGATATTAAAGAAGGGAAAGGAACCTGTATATGCAAAAATGTTTGTGACAGTCCTTTTCATAGTGGCTAGAAACTGGAAATTAAATAGATATCCATCAATTGCAGAATGGCTGAGTAAATTGTGGTATATGAATGTTATGGAATATTATTTTTCTATAAGAAATGACCAACAGGATGAATACAGAGAGGCCTGGAGAGACTTACATGAACTGATGCTGAGTAAAATGAGAAGAACCAGGAGATTATTATACACTTCAACAACAATATCATATGAGGATCAATTCTGATGCAAGTGGCTATCTTTAACAATGAGAGGATCCAAATCAGTTCCAATTGATCAGTAATGAACAGAACCAGCTATACCCAGTGAAAAACACTGGGAAATGAGTTTGGACCACAACATAGCATTTACACTCTTTCTCTGTTATTTGCTTGCTTTTTGCTTTTCTTCCCAGGTTATTTTTACCTTCTTTCTAAATCCATTTTTTCTTGTGCAACGAGATAACTATATAAATATGTATACATATATTGTATTTAACATATACTTTAATATATTTTACATGTATGGGACTACCTTCATCTAGAGGAGGGGAGGGAAGAAAGGGAATGGAAGTTTTTGCAAGGGTCAATGTTGAAAAATTACCCATGCATATGTTTTGTCAATAAAAAGCTATAATAAAAAAAGAAAGTGCTTTGGAATCTACTAAGGACAATAGAAATAGAATCTATTATTAATATTATTATTTTATGAACTTCAGAATTTTCATGGTATCCCAGATGATGATGAAGAAACACAGCAATAAAATGAAGCAATTAAGTGGCTCAGTGGATAAGCAGTGGGCCTGCAGTCAAGAAGATCTGACTTTATATATAGGCTCAGACATTTTCTAGTTGTATTTCCCTGAGCAAGTCACTTAACTTCTGCCTCAGTTTCCCCAACTATAAAATGGGAATTATAATAGAACTTACTATACAAAGTTATGAGAATCAAATGAGATAACATTTGTAAAGTGCTTAGCACAGAGCCTGGAAAATAATAGGTCCTATACAAATGCTGGTTTTTTGCCTTTAGTAATGGGGAGACAGGGGGAGGTAGGTGCACACAGTGGATAGAACACCAGCCCTGAAGCCAGGAGGACCTGACTTCAAATCTGGCCTCAGACACTTAACACTTCCTAGCTGTGTGACCCTGGGCAAGTCACTTTACCCCAATTGCCTCAGCAAAAATATTAATACTAATAATAAGGGAGAGAGCATGATATAGTAAAAAGGTATAGAAACCTGGGAATGAGAAAATTCCAATCTTATCACTAATCGATATTACCCATGTGATTTTGAACAAATCATCTAATAACTTGAAGTTGAAAAAAAAACTGAGTACATAAAATGGGAATAACAATGTGTTTTCTCATTCCCAAAACTCTTTTGATCATAAATTTGAGACCATGAAAGAAGCTTAGCAGTTTTCTTGTACAGTGTTCTCATTTTACCAAAGAGGAAATTGAAGAGACTCAGATGAATTGGGGTGGGATAAGGGACCACTCAAGATTACATAGCTAGTAATTCACAGAAGTAAGTCTTCTGAATTCAAACTAAGGATTCTCCATGGCACCTCATGGCAAACCTTGGAAGACACCACTGAAGTGATTTATACCTTTAAAATGCCCTTAGAAGCTCAGCTCAAATGCCTATTCATGTCATCCACCATCAAATGTAGGGCTACAACTACCTGGAGAAGTGTTATAGGGTTGTGATGTGACCATTGAAGGACAAATAAATTCTGATTATATTAAAAATCCAATATTGTTATTGTGGCTAATATAACCACTAAATTGAAACACACAAATTTGGTTTAGGATGTACAATAAAGAAACATACCCGTAGTAATATCATGGCGGATTCCTCTGACCAGGATGCGTGCATTTTTGATGGGTTTTCCAAATTTATCTGTTACTGTACCTTTAATTCCTCGGTGTACCTGAAAAGATACAAAGTAGAGGAATGATTTTCAGATGGCATTATGGCCAACCTCTATGAAATCTTCCTTCCACCTATGTATCTACCCCCTTCCCACACATGGGAAGAGCAGAGAATCATCGAGCTAGATAGGACTTCAGAGCTCATCTCAAATTCATCATTTTATAGATGAGGAAACTAAGGCCCAGAAAAACTAAAATGGTTTGTCCAGGGTCACACAATCACTAAATGTTTGAGGCAAGATTTGAACTCAGCTCTTCCTGATTCTCAGTCGAATGCCCTAATCACTATTCCATGTTGCTTTGTATGCATGCATCGACATGGATGCATAGAAAAATATATGCTATAAAAAATCTAATTCTAACTAATATTCCCTCAGAATTAAAAGTAGTTAAAGTGATTGTATTTAGAGTTGGCAGAGCTACAGAGATACTAGTCCAATCAGTTAATTTTGCAAAGAGGGAAAGTGAGATGTAGAGAGGTTGAATGATTTGCCCATGCTCTCTCAGACTACTAATTTCCTTAGTAAGGAAAAGATAAAAAATGCTAAAACCTAGACATTTGGAGTGAAGACATGGCCTTCCTTTATTCAGATACAGGGTAAATGCCCAAATCTGCATTTCTGAAAATTTAACTCATTTCTCTCTGTCCTAATGGACCAAAGTGAATAGATTCATACATCCTGATGGCAGCATTTCAGGTATTTTTCTGAATCGTAAGCCACAAAGACTAGTATCCAAATTCTATCTACCTCATTGGAGGGAGTCCCCTTAGTAGTGAGGTATGTGCCTCTAGTGCTAGATGAAAGGTGGAAAATGCTAATATTCCTGCCCTCCAGAAGTTTACAATCTAATGAGAGAGGAGAAGAATGACACATTGTACACATAAACAAATAATACTGTACAGGTAGTTTGGGATAAGGACAGTGAAGAGATCCAAACAAAGTGCTATTAGAAATTTCAAGGAAAAAAAATATTGTGCGTCCAGTCAACAAAATACAAAAATCTTTTTTTTCATATGCATGTCTTCATAGCCTCATTTCCCTTAACTGGCACTAAAATAGTTTTTTTTTTTCCCCAGTCCAAGCATAGAAATTTATACTTTTTAGTTTTGGCCCTTTAGTCTAGTCTTCTGAACTATTTTTACATCCTTCCAACATAATCTGATTTGTTACACAGGTTACCAAGCCTCATATTATCCAAAAGTTTGAAATTTAATTTAATGTTCAATTCAATAAGTATTTTATTAATCATCCATCATGTGTCAGGCACTGTGCTAAGTGCTAAAAGCCTGAAAGCTTTCATCCAATAGCGTGATAAAACTACTGAAATTCTAAAGATCTTCAATTCCCAAATCAATTCATTTGTGAAAGCAAACGAGGCCATCTTTTGCCTCAATTCTTACCTATTCTTTAATCACTGAATGGGTGTTGCTTCAGACAAACTGAGACAAACTTTGAAAAGACTTAGTTTAAAAAGGCCAAAACTATTGCTAGTCATCCTGACCCATGCATTCTGATGACCCTGGAGGAGAGAATAAGATGAATGGCTTTGCACAGCTCTGCCTCCCTCAGGTCTAATTAATTCACGTTCAAGTCAAGATATCACCCTTTTAATGTCATTGGTTCTCTTCAAGAATGAACGACAACAACAAAACTATTGAGCAAACAGGATGGAGGATAGAATCCCAAAGCCTGACTAGAGACTTCTTAATGTTATTTCAATCTCCATTACATTCAATCTATTGACTATTTACTGAGTGAATACTATGTATAAGAATGCAATCTACTCTTGATAGGTCTATTTGGGCAGCTAGATGATGCAGTGGATGAAGTGTCAGGCCTAGAGTCAGCAAGACTCACCTTCAAGAGTTCAAATGTGGCCCCAGACATATACTAGTTGAGTGACCTTGGGCATAATTACAGGGTTATTTAACCCTGATTGCCTCAGTTTTTTTATCTGTAAAATGAGATGGAGAAAGAAATGGCAAACCATTATCTGCTGAGAAAACTCTAAATGAAGTCATGGAGAGCTGGACATGACTAAAAATAACTGAATATTATATATATATATATATATATATATATATATATATTATATATATATATATATATATGGGACACAAAAATATATATGTATATTTTTGCTAATGGTCAAATTTTATAAATAAATAACTCATTTGCAGTACTTTTAAAAGACTTTATACTATAACTTTGAATTAATGGACAAGCCTTTCTTATTAAAAATATTTCACTCATTGGACAGATGTCAATTACTAATAATTACAACTTAATATATTTCCATATCATTTTAAGGTTCATAGTGGTTTTCCCCATCACATTCCAAGGAGTGAAATATTGAAAATTTTAGCATCGCTCTTTAAAGATGAAGAGATTGAAGTTCAGTTACTTGTTCAAGAACATACAACACCAGAACTGGAGCTTGAATCTAGGAGTGCAGAACTTCTACCCTTTGCATTGCACTATCCTGTCTTCTATGAGAACTGTGTTCTTGAGCTTGGGTTTTTTTCCTCATCAACTGTGGATAAAATGAAATCTTCAAAGAGAACAGACAATTAGAGCCTTTCAGCATGGACCTGAAGATGTGTTTCCATGGGGTAGCCAGGGGATATTTATGAGCTCAATATGAAAATCTGGCCAACGTCAACAGGGAAAGGGCTTCAATTGGCTATGGCATACTTATTCTTTATCAGAAATAATTTACTCAGTCTTATCTGGAGGAGGATGGGGTGCTTTCGGGCCTGGGTCTGTGTTTCTTCTAAAGATGCTATAACATAGACTTTTACAGTATCTGCCCATTAGTATCTTTTTATCCCTAACCTTCAGGCACAATAGGAACGGAGCAAGTCCAGTCCCATTTGGGTTCTGCAAAACTCATTTTCACTAGACAGCCATAAAATGAAATGAGTTTGGCAGTCTGGATGGCCTATCATTATTTTATGACACTATTTTTTCTGAGAGATGCAGGAGGTCACTGGCAAAACCCATAAACAAGGAAAGTAAAACAATGCTAATAACTATATATTATGCTCCAGGCTTTTTGCTACTGTAGTCAGTGAGGTCTGTATTGAGGTGGGACCAAGAAAAACATTTTTTCATTCATCAAAGGGGATGATTTGGGTGCTCTTATTTATTTTTACCTGTCTTTAAGACTACAAGAAGCCTGGTCTATAAAATCTTATATAAAACATGGAGAGAAAAATATGACAAAAGCTTTTGCACAAAGGCCAAGAGAAGCATTATACTGGAAATTAAGACACCCAGATCCTTGTCTTTTAGCTCCATCATTGTGTTCTAAAGTCCCTTTGAACTCTGACATATTCTAAATACTAAAGGGTCCTCTCAGTTCATATATTCCTTGTTCTGAAGTCCTCATCTCTGATAATCTAGGATTCTAAGACCACACAAATAGCACGAGTCTGAAAATTCAATATTTGGGACAGAATTTCAATGAAGAAAATCAGGAAACAAATCCAGCAGGGCAAATAATACAATACCATTTCCATAAAATTCAGGAGTGATTCTTTGTTGTGTTGCCAGAGTGTGTAGAGAGCTTCCTCTGGGGGAAACTTCACACATCCCAACTCCACAGTGATTTCAAAGCAGTTGGTGTGAAGATAATTGAAATCTGACATACCTACATGCAGCAAGAGGGGAAAAAGAGAAATTAGACATGATCTAGGCCTAGTTAACAAGCAAGAGGTACAAAGATTATCAGATTTGGCACCAAGATCCAAGAGAATGACCAGCATTCTTATTTTATTTTTTGCCTTTCTTTGTATCCTTAGCATTTAACACAGTACCTGGAACAAAGCAGGTACTTAATAAATAAATGTTGATTGACTAACTAGTTGCCCCTGCTGTTACAATTCAATAGCTTCTCTAAAGCTCAAAAAGTAGATGGGTTATTTTTAAATGCCTATTTTTAAAATGTAAAAATCATTCTGATTTTGGGAGGGAAAAACACAGAAATTTTAGCAAGACAAAGTTATTTGTGGGACTCAAACTCCCAAAATTCCTGGGTGAACATTTCATGGTATGGCTCTTAAGAACGAAGTAATGAGGAATAATAGCAACAACCATTGATTGACTATCTTCCTACGTGCAAAGTCATAGGATCCTGTATATAAAGTCATCCAGCCTCTCCAAGCCTCAGTTTCATTATCTATAAAATGGAGATGATGGCAACCTCAACATGTGATCACTGGGGATATAGATAAAAATGGTTTTTAAAAGTCTCTGCTCCTAAGGGGTTTGGTGTTCTGTAGGAAGCTGCAAAATCGATAGTTAGCAAAGAATAATTTAAGGAGGGATGTAGCACCAACAACTAAAAGAACCAGGGATGGTTTCCCATGGTTAGGAGCATCTAAGTTGAGCCTTGAAGGATGCTCAGGGGTATAAAGTGGAGCACAAGATGGAATGCATTCTAGGCAAGGAAAATAGAAACAGAGCGAGGTACTTCAAGGTGAGAGCATAGCAAATCTAGGTCAGATAGGTTGGAACATGGAGAACATGTAGGGGAGTAACATGATAATAGTCTGGAAAGGCTTTAAATGTCAAATTGAGCAAGGTCTTAATGATAGATGCCATAGGGAGCTATTGAAGATTCTTAAGTGGGAGAGTAACATGATTGGAACTTTTCTTTAGAAAACTAAATTCAACAGTTTTGTGAAGAATGGATTGGAAAGGGAGGGATAAGATAAAAAGTAATCAATTAAGATGTTATTGCAATAGTCAGGATGACAGGTAATTGTGATCTGAAGTAGGATGGAAAGATGCTAATAATTGTCTGAAAAATTTTTTTAGATGTAGAATGCTAAAACTTAGTAACTGACTAGAATATGAAAGTAGAGTGTGAGAAAGCATGAGGAATCAAAACCAATTCTGTTGCAAACTTTGCTAGAATAATGTGACAGATAATAAAGTTTAGGATGTATAACATTTGGGGGGAAAGAGAGTTGTTTAATGGGAAAAAAAGTCTCTACACTGTCATTTACTACAAGGCAATTGGGGTTAGGTGACTTGCACAGGATCACACAGCTAGTAAGGGTTAAGTGTCTGAGGCTGGATGTGAATTCAGATCCTTCTGACTCCAGGGCTGGTGCTCTAGTCACTGCACCATCTGTGAATGCTGCCCCAGGAGACATTTCTGAAAGGTAGAATGGTATGACTTTTCCATCTTGCAATCTTTTTTTAAAACACCCTCCAGAAATCCCTCTAATAAACCTTTTCCTCTCCACTAAACCTACCATAGGGAGACTTACCTCCTGTAAAACTATACCAGTCAGCACCGTTGATAATACTGCCCCTTTTCAGAAAGTTGCCGCCACATCTATTCTCTGATTTGTCCATCATCATGGGATGAACATTGGCATAGGCCCTGGACAGTAACCTGAACATCTGAAAAGAAGAGGTAAAATGTATATATTTCTCCAGCAAAGACCAGAATTCTCAGGAAATAGAGAAGTCAAACAATGGCAGAAATTGTCTACACTGTCTACATTGACAATGTAGAATGTCAGAGCTAGGATTGGACTCCCCATTCATTCAGGATTAAACAGAAATCAAAGAGCATTAGACTTGGAATTAAAACAAAACAAACAAACAAACAAAAAACAACCAAATTGAGTTCAAATTCCAACCAACTTCTCTGGGATAGAGTTTCCCTATTTTCAAAATGAAAGTGATTAGACTTGATATTCCTTGATGTCTCTTCCAATGTTAATATTTTATGACTATTAATAACAAAAATCATATCTTAGATACTAACTCTTCATTTTATAAATAAAGAAATTAAGGCTCAGAAAAGTCAAGGAATTTGCTCATCCCAGAATGTTTTTCCTCTTAGGTGATAAAGACTTCCTTAAAGACCCAGTTCAAATCCCCCATTCTTTTTTTTTTTTTTAATAGTTTTTATTTACCAGATATGTGCATGGGTAATTTGACAACATTGACAATTGCCAAACCTTTTGTTCTAATTTTTCCCCTCCTTCCCCCCTGCCCCAGATGGCAGGTTCACCAATACATTTTCAATATGTTAAAGTGTAAATTAAATACAATATATGTATACATGTCCAAACAGTTATTTTGCTGTACAAAAAGAATCAGACTTTGAAATAGTGTACAATTTGCCTGTGAAGGAAATCCAAAATGCAGGCGGACAAAATTAGAGGGATTGGGAATTCTATGTAGTGGTCCATAGTCATCTCCTAGAGTTCTTTTTCTGCAAATCCCCCATTCTTTAAGAGACTTTTCTTAGTCTGTTCAGACCCTAATGCCTTCCCTCTCAGGATCTCTCCCATCTGCTCTGCATCTACCCATTAATTAATGCATTGAATCCATCTATCCATTCCATGTTGTCTTCCATATTAAAATACAAGCACCTTGAGTTCGAGGGTTAGCTTTGACAAAGCACTTAGAAGAATATAGAAAGAATTTAATACATTTTAAACTTGTCCAAGGACACAGATTGGGCATGGTCTCTCTTACTGAGGTCTAATGATCTTTCTGCCATATTATGCTAACTCATTTAGAAGTCTCTTTTTTACAGATGGAAAAATCAATGTATTTGTCACAGGTTGCAAGGCAGTAAGTTGCTCAAATTTAATCCATGTCTCTTAAAAAACAAATCCAACTCTACTATGCCATGATGCATTCCAACTCTGTCTATAACATATGACCTAGGCATGATACATTCCCTTTTTGAACTTCAGTTAGCTCATCCATCAAATGAGAATAATAATACTCACCATCCCTATTTCATAGTGGTCATTTCACAAATTATAAAGTATGACTTAAATTCAAGTTATTATTACTAGAAATTTAATACCAGACTTTAAGTTCTATCACACTAAGGACCCGTCTTACATAAATATCATTCCCAAGATCTAGCACAATGCCTTTTATTATTAATATTATATTGAAAAATATCTAATAACATCTTTATATGATATTTTAAGTTTTATTAAAAAAATGACAACTCTTTTGACAACCCTCTGAAGTGGGTAATTTAAGCATAGCTGGTTGGCAAAGTGGATAAAGTGCCAGACCTGGAGTCAGGAAGACTCATCTTCCTGAATTCAAAACCACACTCAGAAACTTTTGAGCTGTGTCATCCGGGCAATTGAATCTTATTTGCTTCAGTTCTTCATGTATAAAATGAACTGGAGAAGGAAATGACAAACCCACTCTAGTATTTTTACAAAGAAAATCCCAAATGGGATCACCAAGAGTTGGACACAACTGGAAATTCCTGAACAACAATTTCAACAACAAAACCTGTACTTCGCAGGAGTAGAAAAAAACCTATGGTGACTAAATAAATGACTGCCTGAGATGGTAAGATTATTGGGTGCTGGAGGTGAGAATGGAGCCCAGGTCTCCTGGCTCCAATGCTATTGCTTTTTCATGACAGTGCTTCTCCATAATAGCAGCACCTTTCCCTAAATTAGCACCATAAGCTCACCCACAGTATTTATCTCCCCAAAGACTCCTCTGTTGAGGGGCCAGTATGGATAGTTGATTTATTACAGAGGTGAGATGGTATTTTGTTTGTTTGTTTGTTTGTTTTTTCCTTTCCAACTTGTCTTCTGGGACTCACTTAAGAAAACCGCCTGCCCACGGAGACTCTTTTATTCATCCTTGTTTATGCTTGGTAAGAGATGGTACCCAAAAGAGTCAGACCTATTACTTATTAGTGCATTGAATAAATAGCCCTGCTCATTAATGTACTTCCTCTGGCAGCTCCCTGGTGTTTAAGACTGTGTCCAGCCAACTCCCTTCCAAGAAGAGGGAAATGGACTCAGGACACTGAAGAGAATTCATATAATAATGGAGTCCTGGCCAGGCCCTGCCCTAAGCCCAAGTCGCCTCTTTTATTCCTGGATCACTTAACTCCTCCAGAACTGAAATCCTTGCTCAGTAAAAAGGAGATAGATTAGAAGTTCTCCAATTCCCTCATCCTAAGAACTCATTAACTTCTCAGTAGCAAATGCTTGAGACTGGAGGTTGAGATAATATAATGCAATGGGAGAAATGTCGAAGTTGAAGCTTGTGGTAAGCTCATTTTGTTTCTTCAGTTGTAAAATTAAATCACTGATATCTGTACTGATGAAATAATGTCCCAAATATGAAGAAACTTTTTTCATTGGCTTTATACTTCTCCCAAAGTCTCATGATGGCAAGATTTCACTTCATGGAAAGGGAGCTGATCAGATGCTAAATCACAAACACATATATGTCCATACAAACACACACACATTTATTTGCTTCTGTGGCTACAAAGACAACACAAAAGCAATGACTAATCTCAAAGAGCCTCTTAGGCTAGCCAAGAAAGATCATGAGTGTCTATGATATGTTTTTAAGAATAGAATAGATACAATAATTAGGGGAGAACTTAGGGGGCATTAGGGAAATCTAAAGCTATGGATCCCCCATAACCAATTAATTACCAAGTCCTATCAATTCTTCTTTTGCAACATTTCTCTACTCCACAAATTATTCCCATCACCCTAGAGATGATCATTGCCAAGTCATCCAAGTTATTGCAAAAGAATTCCTGCTTCCACTGTATTCAAAATACTAACAGACTTTTTTTTTCTTATGCATATGTTAACAGGGTGATAAAACTGAACATGGTCTGGTCTCCTCCAGTCACAATAGGCACATCCCAGTTACACAAAGATATATCACTTTTCAGTTTAAAACACTTCAGTAATGTCATATTGTTTATTTAACAGTTAAAATTGTTCTTCCTGGCATACAAGATCCTCCACAATCAATTGATGCACTTCAAATACTTTTCTACATGGTCTATTTTCCAGTTGGTTTCTAGTTAAACTGAACAAACTTTTATTTCCTTTATTTGCTCAGTCATTTTTCTTTTTGTCTTCTTGTCTTTTTAATATTTTTATTTTCCCCAATTAAATATGTACATTTTTTACATTTGTTTTTAAAATTTTGAATTCCAGATTCTCCCCACAGCCAGAATTTGAATCTGATTTCTAATAATTCCTATTCAATTATAAGGAAGAAAATTTTAAATGGAATATCGAATACTAAGATGGGAGATATTTTAGACATTATAAACAGACTATAGTAAGTTAAAGTTTCAGAGTTTTTTTTTATTTAGTTCTCAGCATTGTTAAGTCACACATGAAGAGGGCAGATAAAATAAAAAAAGGAATGAATCCTATAAATTCCTCCAAGTGAGTAGACAAAGGGAGGAATCT